>NC_046663.1:137449158-137502604 GCF_010883055.1 Belonocnema kinseyi
GTATGTATATTCATCCATCCATCAATCAATCTATCTATTTATCCACACACCCATCCATCCATACATCCACCATGGATCCACCAATCCATCCATATATCTAACCATCCATCTATCCACCCATCCATCCACTCAACTATACATTCATTCATCCGTGCGTTCATCCACTTATCCATCCATCCATATATCATATATCTTCATGAATAGGTCAACTGAATTTTTGTTTCATTTTTTGAAGTATTGGGTGTTTTATTGTTCACGAAAATGTTATACATTTTTTTGGAGTACTGCTATACATAATTTTTTTACATTCTCAGAACAATTTCTCAACATTTTTTTAGTGCATCTAAAGCGCTCAGGGTAATACCCTCATTCTGCTTTTCAGGTATGAATGAGCACCGCCTCTCTCTCCGTCCCGCGGATGCTTTTATCACGAAACTGCCGAGAACATAAATTAGCAGAACGTCATAAATTCGGATTTCTTAAATCCAAGTTTCATTGTTTCATTGTCTTAAATCCAAGTTTCACCAAATACATGGTGAAAAAGGTCCCGGTGGAATTTTTAAAGTTTTTTATATTTTTTAGTTTATGCTCTCCTGATGAAAAAATTCTGAATGCAAAAACTCAAATTGTGAACAGTTTTTGCGCTACTACAATTTAAAAGTCAGATTTTGGTACATATTTTTACCTGTGGAGTGAAATATATCAGACTTTTTTCCCACCCTTTGAATTGCTCTCGTCAAAGTTTATGCAGAAAAAGAATTGCAAGAAAGAACAATACGCTTGATATCAGTAGAGCATAAACTAGAAAATATCAAAAACTTTAAAAATTCCACCGGAACCTTTTTATCCATGTATTTGGTGCGAGGTCCTTTGTATACACTTATAAAAAAATACACGAATTGCCTTTGTATTAACATTCAAGATGAATCACTACTTTCACATTAGGAACAGTCAACAATATTTTTCTATGAACAAAGTTTTTAACACAATTATACATGCTCCTTTGCAAGCCAAGGAATTATGACTGTACCTTTATTTTTGTAGTCTCATCTGTACAGTCATCGAAGCGAATACAATATCCAACTTCTGCTCCCAAAACACAGCTTCGTTCATCTGCAACCCGACTAGCTAAAGAAGTGGTAGCCACCCGCCGAGGTTCAGTGATTCCTACCATTTTCCCATCTGTGGCCCATCCTGCTTCAATCAGATACTGCAACAATTCCGCAACAATATAATTTTTCATTTCGTGAAATTTTATATTTAAGTACAACTCTTATATGTGAAATTAATATTCTTATCTAAATTCATTTAATCAATTTAATATTATTAAGACGATAATAGAATATTATGCAACTAGGAAGAAGAGTGACGAATCGGAATCGCCTTCCTCGACCCATGATGCACACGATATTTTTAATAACAGATGTGTACGATAATCGTGATTACATTACAAATTACGGGAGCTTACTTCCGAAAAAGTGATTTGGAACAGGGTGCCTGTGGGCAAAGCCCTTATAAATGAACAAAGTTTTAAAAAAATGGATTCAACTCACAATTTTTTCCACACAAAACTCATGTTTTTAAGAATGCTTTAATTTAATTTTTAAGGTTTTTTTAAACAAGTGTCCTTGCTTCGACAGGACGATTACTAGGCTTATTTAGTTAAAATAACAGAAATTTTGTTTCAATTTACTAGTAGAACTGGCAGTTTCAAATAGTTTTTAGACTCATCCTAACTGTGAATATCATTGTAAATTTAACAAATAAAAACTAAGAATTTTAACAAGAACATTTGACAAATTAAACGGGTTTAAAAAATAGGTTTAAGCATAAATGTGTTCGGCTTTTTCTTCTTTCTACCCATACTTTAGTGCACCAGGGAAAGGGAAACAATTATCATAAGTTTAGAGTAATCCCTTCTTGCAAATAAAGCGTGACCCATTTGGCCATGGCTATGTCGAAAAATTGCCTCAAAATTTTATAATTTGATAAAAAATTGATATTGTTCTAGAAAGTTGTGTTCTATTTAACTACTGTCAAATGGTAACACCAGTAAGATAAATGGCTGTTTCAATCATTTCCCTAATTAGTGTCGCCATATTTTATGTAATTCATTGAATAAAAATGCACGTATTTGCTATCTTCTAAATGCAAATGCCATTGAATCTAATATACGTGCTATTAGCGTTATGTACTTTTTTCAAATTTGTCTGAATACGTCCGTTTTTACTAAGATACTTCAAGGCAGATAAAAATTAATTTCCACATAAAACTATATGTTTAAAAAACATAAGCACTGGAAAACAGATAGCAAATAATTGAAGGTATATGTGTTATCTGAAGCAGGATAAATGTGGAAATACTCCTCAATTGGTGAGCTTTCTTCTACTGATTCGCTTATATCTGGAACCATAATTTATTAGTTATTATATGTAACGTTCTAAAAGGAAAGTACCCTTACTGTCAGCATGAAGTTACGTACAATAGGGCCATCTAGCTGGATTTAATTAATAAATGAACATTTCAATAATTCACCAAAAGACTAAAAAAAATAACATTCGACTAATTCACCAAATTACTAAAAAATATTCATGGGAAGAAAAGCCTGCGGATCGAACAGCACTGCTCAGTGCCGTTTCATTACTAATTGTTTAAACCCACTCAATTTTCAGTTTTAAATGGCTACATACATGCCCTTTATACCTGCCACTAGGCTAACAAGTAGAAAAGCTGAAAGAGATTAAAAATTCAAGAATTAAAATTTGTACAATTTTGAGATTACTGCTGTGAAAGTTAAATTTTCTGAATATATAGGTTTCGATAATTTCAGATATCTAACTTTTTGTTTCTACAAGTTTGAAATTATAATGATTGTTAAAAGAGATTCGGGTTGATTGCAGTCAACTACTGTACATCACTCTGCCTGCTTAGTACCTGCCGGATACAACAGAACCATTATAGGACTTTCGTATCACTCTGATTGCCGTTTATGTGCTGGTATCAGCACAAGCAGTCCCTGAAACGGCAATGGCAGCCTAGAACCGTTTCAGTGCCATTTGATCGGCAGAGGAACACAATGCCGAGCGAAAAAAGAACGAAACGAAATTTAAACTATTTAGCTATTAAAAATATTTCCATCTCTTTCTTGATGATTAAGTACTGGCTAAATTCAAGGGAGAAGGGTAGACAATAACTTCGGTCTCTCGCATAACAAACCGGAAAACCAAAAAAATAATATCCATGTTGGTGGTGGCTGCACCTAACTGACTACAAGCAAATGATTTTCTTAAGCTATAATCACTTGCAAGATACAAAGCCTATTAACTCTAAAAATGAGGCCCCTCAAATTAATCCCACTCCAGTAATTACAGCTGGTCCAGTAATTACATCTAATTACATCTAAAAAGTAACGTAGCTACGGAGCAATGGTGTCAAGAAGGTATTTCTTCAACGTTTTATGTCGAAAAAAACAAAAAAGAACGTAACGACAGTTTTGTTAAGTTTCTTGTTGTTCTTTTCTATATAAAATATAATTATCACATCATTTTGGCATTATATTTTCGTAGCCCTATTATCTTTTGATACTTTTTTAGACTAACTTTAGTTTTTAGCCAAATTATTTTTAATTTATCGAAATAATTGGCAAACATCTAAAAATGCGCATTAATTTCGTCCGAATATTGACAATGCCCACCTTCAATAAGAATATCCTATAACGAGAATATGTACAAAAGAAGGAAGATGGAAGGTAGATAGCCAAGAAAGGTGCAACACAATAAAAATGATAATCGGATTGAATAAAAACAGTTAATTGCCACTCACAACTGTGTTGAAGATAACCAGGCCTTGGCAAGGCCCTGGCGATCGGGTCACCTCTCGTAAGAGATCTTCCTTTTGGACCGATCGGGTCCCATCGGGGGATTCCGTCTCATCTCGGACACGACCCGGAAACACTTTTGTGCAGAGCCGTACCAAGTGCTGTGTTATGGTAACAATTCTGTTACATTTATAATAATAATTTTATAGAGCTCTCAGGGTATTCTAAAAAAATAAAATTTCCACAATGTAGTAGTGCGATACAGGGCCCTAAACAGCTGCCCAATACACATTTGAGTTCTTATCCCGAACGTTAACACTGCGGAATTTACTCGAGAAAGACTCAATTAACGCTGAAAGTCTCAGCAGGCGGGACTTAGTACTCCACCCAAACACGGTAACTATTTTGAGTTTGAACTTTAAAGTACGTCACTTTGTCCGTGATTCGTTTCACGTAGATCGAGTGACAGTATACACTGGGAGTTTCTAAAGTTCTCAAGTAAATGGCGATTTACGAATCGTGACGTAAATTGCGGTTTACGAAATGACAAGTATGTTCATGGAATTGCATTTCATTTAGAGAATATTTATATTCTGTCCATTAATACTTCCGGTGGTCGGTTGTGTCATTCTCGATCGGTTACATGTTATTTGATACTCGCTAACCTCGCTGTGGCATACCATGACTAATAGTCACTGCTGGCCGCTATGATCGGCGTTCGTGCATCTCTACTATTGACCTTTCAGATATATAATTTGTAACTTATTAATATTCAGTGATTTTGGTCCGAGACTTTCGATTACATTGTGTCTGACCAACTACATGGCCTATCACTAGCGCAACGTAATGCATTCGAATTGTAATTTTTCTACCATATGTTTATATGTATACTTAATTAGAGACCTAGTTCGCTATTTGACATATTCCGTTTATGAACATATGCATATGTATCGATTACGTGTTAATGTTTATTCCTCCTTAGATTGATACACAATCGGTTGAGTTAGTTATGCACGTGATTGCATATACGCTTGAGTGCGCTGTCTCATAGTTTTCTTCAAGATAAGGTGGGTTACGTCTTTTTGGGCCTTATCAAATCTTAGAATTTTCGGGACATAACAGGCCTTTTAATTACCCGATCAAACATTTGCACTTTCTCGCAGCGATGAAGCAAACCTCCCAGGAGAAAAGTAAAAAAATTATTTTTCATCACATGACGAACGTTTCAGTGATACTAAGAATTTCTACCCAGAGGAAATCACATTCTATCGCGGTCACATACCGTTGTTGTCGGTTTACGCACAATGTGGAGTATAAAGTAAAAATTTCTTCATTATGTGAGATGATGTGTAGTGATGATGAAGTAAACGGAAGAAACAGCAAATTAGACATGATCACAGACCACATCAAATCTTCAAGCTCCTTTTCTGATGTCCAGATAATGGAAATACTTCGCAAATTGATAGAAAGCTTTTTGCCGCAGTATAATAGAAAATGGCCAAAGGTTTGTAGGAATAAAAGTGCTATTATGAGCAAAAATATTGGATTTTTACAAAGTGCATTCAGATTTGTGTTCAATCAGACCGAAGAAAGTATTGCAAAACCTAAAGATGGTTCGTTGATTCTTCACTTAATTCATCCAGTCTAATGTTTCTGGAAAAGGTCGTCCAAGTTTAAGATTCAAAGGAGGGTGCGAAGAGACGAAAAGTATACGCGTGAATGAAACTGCTCTGAATCACAGTGGAGAAGAGTTATCAAGATCACTAAAATTGGTTAATCATCCACAAGCTTTCGATTCTTTAACGGATGATATACTAATTGAGGATAAAGGCAGTAATGAAGACAGACTATTGGCTATGTACATGGACCTAGGTCTTACCAAGAGGAAGTATGAGAAGATGAGGCTCCATAATTTGCATCTGCATGGAAGTAAGTTGTACCCTCCTTACCCTACAATTCAAATGCCAAAAATGATTATCATCAGGAACTTATCGAAGTATCGGAACAGAAGCTAGAGTGTGATGATACTGATGATACTGAAACTAAGTTGAATGATGGTGATGACGATGGCGATGATGATGATGGTGATAATAATGATGGCCCATTAAGTTTTAATTTATTAAAGAAACTGATGTAGTGATAAAAAACGCGTATGAATATTATGAATATTATGAATATAGTTTCGATTTCAAATGCACCATGATAGATGGAAAAGTTTGTGACGTAATTAAAGAAAAAAAGCAACTCCTTGCTGCAATATTTCTCGAGTCAGTCCAAAATTTATAAAAGACAAAGGTTGAACTGAAACCTTTTCACTCCACGTACTATGATCTCTATCACGGACCGAGCAAATCTAGGCTCGCCCGACGGAATAACCGTGAGCGCCGCGCGGCCACCGCTCTCTCTCTCTCTCTCTATCCGCAACCATTCGCCCTTGTCAGTTGCTTAGCAGAATGACTCTCTAATCCAAAAATGGCGGGTAGCCCGTACCTGGATGCAAATTGCAATTGCGCTGCAAAGAGCAAGGAGGCCTTAAAGGAAATGATGACTATGTTGAGAGAGTACCTAGATAAGAAAAGGTGAGAGCTGAATTCGGAAAAGTCGAAGGTTATGGTTTTTATTAAAAGAGGTGGAAAGGATAAGATAGGAGAGTGGACGTGGGAAGGAAAGAAGAGGCAGGGAGTGAAAGAATTTGTACACCTAGGCTTCCTGTTTCAAAGGAATGGGGGAGTGGACGGAAATATAAAAGAGAGTGATAAGAGCAAATGTGATGATGAGGCAGGTTTGGGAGCTGGGAAAGAATTTTTTCACAGATAATTTTGGAAGGAGAATGAAACTGTTAGAGTCGCTAGTGATAAGTGTCTTATTTTATGGAGTGAGGATGTAGGGGTGGAAGCAAAGTGTAGAAGTTAATAGGATACAGGAGAGACATGTAAAATGGACACGGGGTTTGGCAAGAAATATGCCTATTTATATTTTTAGGAGGAAGACTGGGATAACGAGTTTAGGGGTTATAACTGGAAGTCAAGCGTGTAAATATGAGTTGAAATATTTGGAATAGGAAGAAGGTAATCTGGTTAGGGAGTATTTGTGGGAGAAGGAGAACAGTAAAGGGGGTGGAAAGGTGGATGTTGAAAGGGAGAAATATTTTATAACGAATGGCCTGTAGATAGATAAATTGAGAATGATGCACGAGGAAGGAAGTTATATAAAATGGTAACGAAAAATAGCATGGTGAGAGAGAACGCAGCAGGGGAGGTGAGAATAAGAGAGTCAAGGTTTAACAATGACTATAGGTGGATTATGCCAAGAGATTGAGCGCAATATTTGTGTAAGTAAGAAGGGAAAGAAAGTCAGGAGATTATAGTGAGGATAAAATGAAAGTACATGTAGAATTTTAATAGGTTCTAGCTTTCTAGGGCGAAGAGGATGTATGAATTGTGCACAAAGGGGCATGCAAGAGTGGAGCACTCAGAGGAGTGCGAGAGGGTGACTAGGAGTAGGATAAACATGGAGTTACTGATGCATGAAAGAGGGTCAAAAGAACAAGAACTTGGGTGAAGGGGGTGTTGAGTAAGATCGAGAGAAAGAGAAAGAAAGAGGAAGAGGAGAGACGGAAAGATTGTCAATAGGAGAGGAAGAAGATATAAATATGATTCAACTATTGTAAATAGTAGATAAGTATTAGATATTAGCCGCGGAGGCAGAGCTAGGTAATTAAAGCCAAAACGAAAAATTATACAATCATACGAGGCTAGGAGAAGCAAGAAAGGGAAGGCTTCTGCCCGTTATATTTCCAGATATCTAGAAATATCTAAACACAATGACCTGATGCAATTTGGTTTTCGGGCGAAATATAACACTCTTACTGATTCCCTTAAAGTAACGACGGATCTCAAATTAGCAATGGATAATAGAGAGATCACGATTATTATCCTGTTTCATTTTTCGAAGACTTTTTGTATGGTTAAGCATAAGTTACTCTTACAAAAGTTGAAATCTGTTAACGTGAGAAACTGTCATCAAATGGTTAAAGTCATATTTTAGTAATCAGTCTCACAGAATTGTTAATAATAGTAGTGGGCTTTCTGATTGGTGGGAGGTCAAAAGTGAGATTTTTTAGGACTCCATTCTGGCACCCCTCCTCTTCAATTTGTTCACCTCTCATCTTTGAAGTAAACTTCAACATTGCACCTACTACAAATGTGGTGACGATCGCGTTATCATCTGCGCCTGGAAGAATGGACGTGCTGCTAACCCGCGATAATATCTATTAGTTAGTTGGCACTATATGCGGACGGTGGCTATCCGGAATACTAAAGTTACATCCTGCATCGTCACTTTGGGAAGCGACCACTCATCGGCCGAGACTTAAGGCGGCCATTCCATAACTAGTAGTCAGGCAGCCAATAGAAACACCAGTAGTCCGTAAGACGGAACCAATCGACCCGGCGGAGGCTAGTACGAAGGCACACATTGGCGGTGGTACCTGATTGGACCCTTCCCGTTACAGCCAGCCAATCAGCAAATCCGACGTTGGTCGAAAAGAAGATGGCAGCCGAGTAAAGGATGTTCACTCGTACGTGGCCAACCCGTTGATTCTTTCCATGAGTGGCCTCAGCCGCGATCGTAGGTCTCCACGCGGTACGACTATGGCAGACTGCGTGGGTGGATATTGAATTTTTTGGAGGGTTGCAGGCGCTGTGCGAGACTCCGTCGACACCGCGAAGTTAGGGCACGTCCGACTCCAATGGTGACCTCTGGATTCGAGGCGGAGTCACTAAAGAATTTATAAAAAAAAGAAGTGTGAGTGTGCGTACGCGTAATGAAGGCTACACGGCGGTAGTATGAATGCGGGGATGCCGGGCGGCCATATTGGCATATCTGTGGGCCCTCATGTATAAATTTCGACCGCTTCTGTCCGTATAACATCACTGTTCATTTTTCTTTAGAGAATTTCAAATAAATGTAGTAAAGTTAGTACATTTTTAGAATGAGTGTTCAATATTTAACCGCAATTCATAGTGCCCTCTCTCACCCGCGTAACCCCACCCCTGTTTCCTGTTTCATAGGAATTAGGACTATGTAGAAATAAGTCACTTTCCAATTTCTGGGGCATCCTCGCAACCATCGGGGATCGGATAGGGGCAATTCTATCTGGCGCCATTATAATTAATAATCAACGAGCTTCGGGAATCGTTCGTGGGTCGGAAGAGCGTGAACCATGAACACGGTAATTCCAGCGATGTCAATCGGATGATTTGGCATATAAGTGAGCAGCCATTTTTATAATCAGGTTGCCATCTTGGGCCGCTCCTCGGGCAGGACTTGAATTTATTAATTGGTAATTTGGTAAAGCTGGTTATAAATTTGGCGCCCAACATAGAGGGCTGTCACAGTGTGACATAAAAGACCGAAGTGAGAGAGGAAAGGGGGTCTAACGCGGTTAAAGAGACAAAGTCTGCTTGTCTCTTGCTTGGATTAACCGTAGAATTGCAGAAAGAAATTTTGTTGTGTGGAAAATTTAATGTAACCTGTAATATTCCCCCCATATAGTACTGATAGGGTTCATCGGAAATAAATCAGGTATTGAATATTTGCATGGGGAACTGTCCCTAAGATGGCCCCGAATGAGAATACGTTTTCATACTTTACTGATCGACTTTTAAAAAGAACATGCGGGAAATTTAAAGAATTTAAAAAAATTTCCGAAATTTTTCAGCAGTGGAAGGAATGCACGGCTGTTTTCGAAACTTTTCGATGAATTAAAGAATTACTACTGCTTTAAAAATTGGTTAGTACTGAAGACCTTTTCAGAAACGAAACCGAACATACCCACATTTTATCAGGAAGGTTCCTGCTTATTTCATTTTTTTATTTTCAGGTTATTTCTGTTATAATTTGTTTTATGGAACTCGCGGCCTTTTAGAGAGGGGGTACGACAGGCTTTCGGTAGATCCGCATTTTTTCGGAAAATTATGAAAGGTTCTCGCGAATATATGCGGCGTGCACACATCACGGCGAACATGTAGTCCCCCACCGAAGTACTTGAGGTAGTGAGGTAGCACGCTATACATGCTCACACGTAAATACAATTTGAACCCTTTGTTGTTCCCGAAATATGCCATAAAAGGAACTAGAGTTCTAGTGGGACATTCTGTATATATAATGCACAGTGCGATCGCACTACCCCTCCTTCTGTAAACTGCAATAACTTTTTCAAAAATAAAAAATAAATTCACCTTCGTATTCACCATACCAAATTTCAAGAAATTCAATATTGTATACCTTCAACATCAAATTATTCCAACGAAACGCTCAAAATACAAAATAAATTTGAATGGGAAATTTGTATTCGAACAATTTAAAAAAAAAGTTCGCCATTTCAAGTTCAGTTTAAAAAAATTTCGATTGAAAAACTGAATAATTTCTTAATTTTGTCAAATTTTCTATTTTAGAATTCTGAATTTTCACAGTAAGATCCAAATTCTCCATTTTTCTCATTATGAGTTTGAACTTTGAAATTAAAATTAAAAAGGTTGCATTTCGAAAAGTATAATGGACAGGAATACAAATTCTTAAGGTTTTCTTTTTAAAAAGTTTTACTGTGATAATCTTTCGCGACTAAATATTGCTTTATAGTATTAGATGAATCTCGGATTTGTTTAAGTTTCAAGTATCTTAACTAGGTATACATTTTTTAATTTTTTAATATTTCCCCTCTAAAATTACTTTTTATTCTTCTTTATTCATAATGTGCCCTCTAAGGGTTTACATGACTTCCATTCCTTACAATATTTCCGCTTCTACATATATTTTTATACAATCTTATCCTTTCTATATATAAATAATTATTTACTTACAATTATTTACAACTATTTACGTAAAGTCTTATATCTTGTTCCTTATCTCTATTTCCTGTGATAGCGCAATTTACGACATATTAGCAAACGATTGAGTGAGCGAAAGAAAGCGAGAGTGCAAGCGAGAGAGAGAGAGAACAGGAGAACGCAAACGCATCTTAGTCTACTTAACTTTTACATTACCATTACTTACAATCTTTACGCTTCTAATTTAAGCGACTTCCGTTTCCTTTTTCGTTCACTTTAACAACAAGGTCAGTAACGTTCAGGATACTATCGGATATTTGTCTTGCATCTCGGATAAGTATGGTCTTACCACGAACAAACACACCAGTAATTGGATTAAAATCAATAGAAGGTTGGTTATTCTTAAGGAACAACGTACGTTGTTAATTAAATGTAGAAAAAATGTCGTAGTTCCGGCACACATACAAAATTGTATGAACAAGTTTAATTTGTATAATTTAATCTCAAAATTTCATAAAACTACAGTCAATTTTGATTCACCAAAGTTAATTTTAAATAATAAAAAGTCAAAATAATAATTTCAATAACCTTTAAAAATTTGTTGACTTTGTTGAAAATTTTCAAAAGGTTAATAAAGATTTAGTTTTTATGAATGGAGACAAAGGCAACATAACAATAGTAGCTAATACAGATAATTATAATAAAACTGTGGAAAACATGCTCAACAATGATAATTTGTATAAAAAGATTAAAACTAGTCTTTTCCAACAATAGAAGAAAAATGTAATGATATAGCTATTTGATGTGAGAGAAAAAGATTAATAAATGAACAAAAGGCATTTAAATTAAAAAACATAATAGTACTATAGCTAAAGCTTATTTTATTACAAAAGTGCACAAACCGAATTTGAAATGGAGATTGTGTCTAGAATTGGATCTCCTACTTATAACTCAATCAAATATATTTCTAATGTTTTAAAACCGGCTTCAGGTAAAACATCATTTGTTAAAAATAGTTGGGAGTCCTGACCCAATAAAGAGATGAAAGGGACATGTCGACCGCTTACTATTCGAAAGTCAACTATGCGTGCGAACAAAGATACTTTAAGACCGAAAAAAGTGCGTGGCTATCCTAACCAACCTCTGCGCAGATCAACCTTTCCAGCTCCTATTGCGATCGCACTGTCGACGTCCAAATTCACTACATTACCTTAAGGATTGGTCGCAAATGGAGGGCGCCCGACTAGAAAGGGGATCGAAATTCGATCGTGACAACTCCCACAATCGGATGCTACGACTCTATTTCCTGATCGGGTCAGGAGTACCCCCTTTAAACCTCAACTTATCGATGTAGAAATATCTTATATTGATACCTCTTCATCCATTATTGAAAATTATTTCTATGCGCACTTTATCTCGAAGGATTGAGAAGCCGTAAATACTATATTTAATTTTATAAGAGCCACAGAATATATCAAAGTACAGGATCTATGGGAGAAAGGATCCCAAAAGAGCCAAGTGTTGGTATCCTCTCGAGGCCGTTATAGGAATCACTTAAAAGTAGTTAAAAAGAAACATTTCAACGGAATTAACTAGTATGAAATTATATGCGGCTTGCAACAACTTTAATAGACTATGAAATCTTGACGGGAAAACGATGCGCAGAATCGTAAATTCCGGGGATTTTCTGGGTTAGTCGCCCCAAGATAAAATGAATAATTTGCTTCACGATGCATTCAGGGGAGAAACTGTAAACCACACTTTCTGTTCCGGAAGACTGGAAGTTGCCCCTTAGAAGATGCGACCAAAAATTATGGCGGAATACCATGACAGTTTAGTGGAAGGCCATACAGGCGTCAATAAAATGTATAGAAGCATTCGAGAAGATTTTATGTGGGATGGAATGCGAGACGACATAAGGGAGTTTATACGCAGTTGTAAGAGCTGCTGAAAAAACATGCTCTTCCGGTCCCGGACGCGCAAACCTATGGTTCTTACAGGCACCTTCACTGGGCGTGTTTGATAAAATCTTATTGGATACTGTAGGAAAGACAATTAGGCCATAGGCACATCCTGACAATTCAGAATAATTTCAGAAAATTTTTTCTAGTCGTACCAATATCGAATTAAAAAAAAACAACAACTCAAACCGTAGCTCCTCATCTAATATTACAATATAATGCCCCTCAATGTATTCTTACCGATCGCGGAGGTAGTTTTCCCAGGAAGTTAATGCGGAACCTTGAGAAAATATTTGAAATTAAACAACTCAATACCTCGGGCTAACGACCCCGAACTAACTGGTC
This sequence comes from Belonocnema kinseyi, assembly GCF_010883055.1. Taxonomy (NCBI): domain Eukaryota; kingdom Metazoa; phylum Arthropoda; class Insecta; order Hymenoptera; family Cynipidae; genus Belonocnema; species Belonocnema kinseyi. The sequence continues at coordinate 137,462,112 of NC_046663.1, forward strand.
ACTAGAGTGAAGCCATATTGTGCTTACAGATTATATAAAGCATTACGATGAGGATTGCGATGATTTGGACAGATTTATCCTATACGCAATATTTTCGTACAATACCTCTGCTCATGAGGGTACGAATTTTACGCCATTTGAGCTAATCTATGGTAGAGTCGTCCGTATTTCTAGCTCTTTTTCCCTAGATAAACAGCTAGAAACTTAGGGTTCTAATCTGAAAAACCTGATCATACTGATATATGGCCATAATCATGCTTCACGAGTCAATTTCTCTTTATCCAGGAAATACACTGATCTACTTAGCTGCCAGTTATAGGAGATGCGAAATCGAATTACTGCTCCATCCTAAACTAGAAACTCTGAGGATTTGTGACGTAAGACCCTCTCTCCAACTGGATCCTTACTGATCACAAATCAAGACACGTGACAGACTTACTTCCTATTGGAGGAAACTACGAGGTATGTTAAGCTGACGTAACCACATCTTTGACTCGAGTTAAAACCTATTTCATAATTCAGGGCTCATTTAATGCTAATTTAGTGCCTTATTGCGAAATTTAATGCTTCATTATTTTTTTAAAAACACAGGGGTTGTGCTTCGCGTCGTGTCGATGTGATACCTTTTTCCATTTTGTTTTGTGTGTCGTAATAAAGCATGAAAATAACTTATAATACGATTATTATTCATTGCTGTCCTTCATGTTTGGCCGTATTGGGTCGTACTCAGCCGGTGCTCTTCTTCATATTTTTCAAGCCTGTACACAGATACAGACCGCTCGACTGGGTTGGTGCGAGGGCCCCTTTGCCACTGCCTGGTAAAAGAATTGCAAATATATCTTTCCACAAATGTTTTTCAGATATATTTTATATACAGTGTGTATGTGTGCGTGTGTGTTGTAAGGTATTTAATAACATTTTAGTGCCATCAGGATTTTGTTATTAACAAGTGCTGTAACGTGTAGATTCATCTTACGATTATTGTAAGCAAGTTGTGCCCAAGATACGATAATACATATTCTATAGGCAGTATACATTAAACGAGTATACTTTCACAAACCATCCTACGCGTCGAACATCCACACAACGCGGCAAGGAAGAAGACCCGTTCTCATATAATAGAGTGGGGACCGCCAGCCAATCACGACATAGCGCGCTCGCCTGGCACAAACAGGCAGTTCAGTCCGACACCGGTCCGTTTGATCTCGTCACTCGAGGTCCGAGGCTCCTAGTTAGTACGCACTCTTCGGTATCCGCTCGCGTCGTAGACAGATGGTGTTGAATAGCCTTCTATCTTGCGACCTCCAATAATAACCGTAAGAGCGTTTATTACGTGTCGGGATAGTAGAATTATTGCGGTTTTGATATAAATATAAGAAGCGAAGGAGTAACGTGTCGCCGTCTTTGTGAAACCCAAATATAATGCAAAATGAAGAAACGTTAAAATGGCGCCCGAACAGGGACCCGAAGGTTAAAGTGAGTCATCATATTCCAACGCTTCTTATACCTATTAAGCGTAGTATCTGTTCAAAATTCGTCCGTTCTCGTTGAGAATAGAGTTGAATGAAAATAATAAATAAAATGAACAATGAAAATCGTCTAAGGGATTTAGAGAAAAATCAGTCTCACTTGGAGAACATTTTAGAACGTAAGGTGATCCTATGTGGAAAATGCCATTGTTAAAAAATTTTTCCATCCCAAAATTTTCGGGTAATGGTAAAGAAAGGCCAATGTCGTTTCTAAGAGATTTTGAGGTTTAGGTTGGTGCTGTTGACGTTACTAAAACGCAGCAGCATTACGTGATCTTGACTTCCTTGGAGGACATGGCCAAAGATTGGTGGAATCTCATGTCTTCGGAGAGAGATGACGTCGACCCTTTTAAAGCTAAATTTATCCGTAAATTTTGGAATGAGAATGTCCAACACGAAATAAGCAGAGTTGGAATTTTGATGATATAATCCGAGGAGTAAAATCTCTCGGGCGGCTTATGCTATCCAAATAACATTGAATGCGAGGGATTTATTTCCACCTCCTTCAAATTCCGAGATTGTAAATAAATTGTCGACACTTTCCGGAGGACATTAAAACGGCTCTTTTGGCAAGAGACATTAAAGATTTCGAGGGCCTAGTAGAACTTCGTGAAATATTTTATTTAAGTGAGCCAGTTAACTTTGAGAATTTTAAAGACTCTCAATCCCCGCAGAACGAAGAGTCACCTCAGTGTTTATATGATTATGACAGTCAACGCCAATGTATGGGTAAAGAAAATAATCAGGGATGGCGGACATGCAGCAATGAGTGCCAACAATATGGTAATAATCCAAATTACTATCAAAAGCATCACCGGAACACAGATTATAATCATCATAATCGCCTTAAAAATAACCAAGGCAACAATCATTCTCAATATTATGAGTCTTTAACCCCTTAATCATGACAATTATGTATGCTAAATGCTGGAAAAGCATTATTCTGACCTGACTTTCCTCAAACTTCCACAAGCCGCACTCAGAACTCCATTAATCCTAACCAAGAGGGAAACCACTAAATCTCGAGTTTGAAAATACTGTTATACCTAGGCAAACTACTACAGCGGTAAACTCGAGACAACCTGTAGACAACTTTTACGACAAAGGCAATCGCGAGTTTCAAACTTTCGACGGATCGTCGTAAGGAATGATTAGAGAACGAAGATCATGTAATAAATAAACAATTAGACAACTGTCCTCTCATAGAATTTAACATAGAAAACCAAGCTATAAAAGCACTGGTAGATACAAGTAGCAAGGTCCCCTGTATTTCAGAATCCTTCTTTGAGCAAAATGTAAATAATTTCAAAAAATGTGAAAAACTATAAATTGTGGGTATGTAAATTATAGGCGCAACTGGCTCGAGAGCAGTTCGTATCAAGACCCAATTATATGGAAAATTTACCTTGGGTGAATGGGAGGGATATTTTGTAATCATTTTTGTACTACAACTGAACAAGGAATGTATTTTGGGGGTAGATCTTCTGAAAAGGTTCAAATCGAAGATTGGTTTTGAAGAAAATGTTGTAATGTTAAAAGACAAAAAGGGCTCCGTAAAAATCTCCTTGATAGATGAGGAACCTAAAAACATTGAAATAATTACGGATCCGGCTTATGAAATAAAATCTGCCATATTCAAGGGGTGGGTGAAAACTGGATGTGTGAATATAAATTTGTTGAGTACATTAGGCAAATAAGAATATTAATACTGTTAAACCAGAAGAAACTAAAATGTTAATAGTAAAAACAATTATGACTAGAGTAGAGAAAATCGATACTCTATCTACTAACGAAAAGCAAAGTTTTGTAGAATTAATTTTAGGGAATAAGAAATGATTTAATAAGGAACCGGGTTTAATTAACGTTTATCAACAGAAACTAAAGGTTAAGGATGACCATCCTTTTATCTGTCGCACACACCCAGTGCCCATGGCCCTTCGTAAATGTGTAGGAAATTAAATAGATACATTAATGAAAGCAGGCAAAATTGGACGATCCAACAGTCCGTGCACAAATCCTCTAGTTATCGTTACTAAGAAAAATGGAGATATATGCCTCTGTTTAGACGATAGAAAGTTGAATAATATATTAATCGATAATTATGAATGTTTCGAGCGAATGGACTCGATTTTCCAATGTTGCGCAAGTATAAAAATAATGTCGACACTCGACTTGGTTATGAGCTTCTGACAGATTCCGCTCCGTCCAGAATCCTGCAGATACACTGTTTTTCTCTTTGAAGGGAAATGTTACGAATTCTGCGTGCATGCTTCGGTTTAAAATTAGCACCGCAGCTCTCGTTAGGGGACTAGATTTGACTTTAAGAGGAATTGGAAATTTTGCAATGAATTTTGTTGACGATGTATTATGTGTATCCAAGGATGTAAATCAACATTTCAGACATCTGGATTAGCTTTTTCAGCGCTTGGAGGAACACAACTTCAGCATAAATTGCGAGAAATCTAACTTCTTCCGCAAATAAGTTAAATTTCTCGGCCATATGCTTACACCACAAGGTATCGAGCCTGACCCTGACAAGGTCAGATCGATTAAAGAATATCCATAACCTAAGAAGGTTAAGGAACTGCTAGGTTTCTCAGTTTTAATATATTTTTCTACAAAATTCTCAAAGGATCATTGGAAGGAAATTGTTCCACTTTTGGAACTTCTTAAAAAGGGGGTAATATGGAACTGGACCCAGGATAGGGAAGAAGCGTTCATTAGAACTAAAGAACTGTTCTGTACGCATATTCTTTTCTACTACCCGGATTTAACCAAGCCGTTCTTTCTGCTAACGGACTCTAGCGATGTGGCACTTGGCGCTGTATTATGTCAGAACGATAAAGAGAGGGAAATCAACTAATTTCTTATACGAGTAGGAGTCTTAAAGAACCCGAAATTAATTATTTCACAACAGAAAAGGGGTTGCTAGCCACCGGGGGGGGGGGGGGGGCGTTGATGAAGTTCTGGTCCTTTACTTATGGTACATGGTTAATTTAAAAACCGATCATAAAGCGCTTATCTTCTTATAAACTTGCAAATTAATGGGTTCGAGGCTCACGCAATGGATCTTAGCAATCCAAGACTACACCTTCAACATAGAATATTTCAAGGGAAAACTAAACGTAGTAGACACATACTGTGCTTTTGAAAAATCCATCCTTGCTTTTTAAAATTTAGTAGATAGTAATTTAATAAAATCGATTTGTCGATGACAAAATACAACGTCCTTATATAATACGACGAAGAACGAGGGACAGACTGCCACGCTACGCCAATGCTGCCGGAAGGGGTGTCTGTGCTTTGCTGCTCCATTTGGCCAATAGTTGCATAATTAAAGAAAGTTTACAGAAAGTAAACGGATGGTGTATCCCCCATTTTAATGCTTAACGATGACCCCTTTGTGAGCTGCCCAGTGACGTGCACTCTGACCTTTATTCAAAGGGGTTAGGTTCTCCACCCTCCAAAAAAATTGGAAACTAACGGTATATAAAGTGCTTCATTATCAATTTAGTGATAACTTGAAAAGTCTCAGCGGGGAAGAAAACAAAAGAAAAAGAAAGTCCCTCGAAAAGATTCCCCCTCGTCAGTTCTAGGGATTCACCTTTTCGTTTCTAATCTAGGCCCGATGGATCTCGGTGTAATGCGGCTCCACGATCGGTCACCTTCTAGCGATAACTTGATCCGGCCGAGGCTGAACCCTGCGGGCCAGGACCAGATGCGATTCATAGAATTCGCTGCAGGTCAGGCACCTCCTCTTCATGAACCCTTTCTCTCCGCATCCCTTGCAGTAAAGGACGTTCAAATTGGTACGAGGGCTATGTACCTGTTACTGTCCGACCTCCTTATACTTCTAGCACTTCGAAGGGATCGGGCCTCGGTAGGGTTTCGGACGAGGGGCGCCCGCCTTTAGCCACTCCGCCCTCTCTTCAAATTGTTGGTCCAGCCGGAATGGGACCGTCACGCCGTAACTGCGCCTCCAGGCCCATAGATTCTTGGGCAACTGCCGCGACTCCTCCCCTCCGTCCAGTCGACGCATCATTCCTCTAAAACAACAAACGCGAACATCTCTATATATTCTCGGCAATAGAATCCTCTACTTCAATGAAAGGCTTCTGATTCCGCACGTGTTCCTTACATACCAAACTTCCGTTAATATTCACGAGTGTGTACATAACCGGGGAAAGACGGCGTTGAGGCTCCGCATCCTGTCTACTTCTTTCCAGGTCTCTACGCATGGTTCGATAGGGAAGGGCATTCCGCCCGAAATTAAGAAAAGCCGGGGAAACTTTCAGGGTACCGTGCATAGCCAAGTGGTACGCGAACCTGAACTCTGGTAAGTGTACGTCTCCGTTCTGGTGATTCTACTGGAGAAACGACACGATCATTGTCTTCAGGATCCTATCAACCCTTTCCCTGTGGTTTGCTTGCGCGTAGAATACCGGGGTAATGGTGTAAATAATACCGAGGCAGCGACAAATTTGTTCCAGGAATTTGTTCGCGAACTCGGTACCGTTGTCGGTATGGATCTCCTCTGGTGCCCCCAACGCGATAATACTCGATCTTCAAACGCCTTTCGTACGGAAGGACCATTTGCCGTACGTATCGGGATACACTATCTATTTGGTGAATAGATCTTGGAATACTAGAATGTATTTGGGATCAGCCTTGCTCTTCGGAAAAGGACCCATGACGTCCCCCGCCTCTACTGTCCAGGGCTGTTGCCTACAAGCTGATCCACCATAGCGAACGGCCACCCTTTGATAGGTTTTCTCGTTACCCATAAGACCGGTCTGAGGCTATTAATGCGCTTCTTGCAATACCCCAGCCCTGAGTTCTGTCAGAAGAACCAATTTCCATGCCTCTAAATCGGCCAGGATGAGATTCATCACCACATTTGCTTTATGACGATACAGCATCCCATTTTCCACTTTCCAATCAGGAAAAATTTTCGGCGGATTCTAGACCGCCTGCACGCATCGCAAATACCAACGATCTTCCCTTGTAACTCTAAACCCCATCTCGCGAATCGACCCGTCGGGTTCCTTAAGTTATTCGACCACCGAAGACTACTGTGATTTGTGATGACCCTAAAGTAGACCCCCTTCCAAGTTCTCGCGGGATGATCTGATTCCCCAAACCACAGCCAAGCACTCGCGCTCCGTCACCGTGTAATTCCGCTCAGCGGCCAATAGGGTCCTGCTCGCGAACGCAATTACCCTTTTCTCACCATCCTGAATCTGGATCAAGACTACTACCAAACCGATTGCGCTTGCGTCCGTCGGTAAGTTGAAGGGGTATTCAACCACGTTCTTAAAACTTGGGTATGCGAGAATGGGTGCGTCAGTCAAGGCCCTTTTCAAACTATAAAAAGCCTTCTGCTGTTCCTCATAACAATCCCAATTGACGTTCGTTCTAAAGAGCCGTGTCAATGGCTCTGACATAGTAGTAAATTGCGGTATGAATGTGCTATACCACGAGGACATTTCCATGAACCTTCGCAGTTGCCTGACCGTTTTAGAAATAGGATGTGAGGCTATAGGTTCTACTTTATCGGGATCGACCTTGGGATCATTTTTATTGACAACAAACCCCAAATATCTAACCTCTGAGCAACAGAACTCGCTTTTCTCGGGATTTATTGTTAAATTGGCTTCCGAAACGCGATCGAAGATCTTTCCTAATCATGACAGATGTTCCTCAAATGTCTCAGTGACAACGATGACGTCATCCAGGTAGCTAAATACGTTCGGTCTCATTTCCGGTATAATCACCCGGTCGATAAGCCGTTGGAAGGTTGATGGAGCCCCAGTGAGCCCAAAACAACCCTATTCCCGGCACTGTGAACGCGGTATATGGTTAACTATCTCTTTCAAGCGGTATCTATTTTAAGGCGGACACTCGAATCCAATTTCGATATATACTTGGCGGCCTTCAATTGTCTCAGTATGTCGGTCATATAAGAAAGAGGGTACGCATATTTCCTGGAAATAGTATTTAGCTTACGAAAGTCCAAGCATAAGCGGTACTTCACCCCAGGCTTTCGTGCCATGACGATTGGCCCGGACCATTTACTGAATGATTCTGAGATAATACCTCAGCTATCAACCTATCAACTTCCTCATACATCGCTTCCTGTACTTTTGGAGAGACTACACGGTATCTCTATTTAATGTGTGCATGATCCTCAACGTCAATCGTGTGAGTGATGAGGTGAGCTGCGCCCAATTGGCCCTGAGATTTACGAGGGAGCTTTATCCTCAAAAACTCTTTTAAAGCTTCTTCCTCCCCCTCGAGTAGGGCTGCCACGCCACTACAACTTTCCTCCTCACCCAACCATAGTTTCAGAGGGTAATGTTTCCCCTGAAAGTCCGGCGTAAAAACTTTTCGGGAGCTGGAGAGGAAAGCCATGTTAAATTTCTCCTCGCCCTCTAGCCCTCATATCATCTCAGTATCAAGATTGTTCGCTACCCTAACTTTGAAAATCCGAGTAACACCCTCTATATTCACGGGTAGGTTGACTTAACCGAGTATCGTGTCAGTCGAAACGTTTGCTACTATCATTCGTGATCTCCTAGAACCGTCCAATTGTTTAGCAGAAACTCTCGCTATATCATTCCAAAGTTACTCACGAATCAGTAAATTTGACGAAACATTGTCTACCAGGGTGTCCAAAGGGACTGAGTCGATAGTTGCCAATACGTGTATACTATTAGCCACTTCGGCAGTCTCTACTAAACAGCTAATTAACTCTGCTTCCGTAACACTATCCTCCATTACCCTAATAAGGTCTGAGAACTTCGCAAGGGGACGAGGTCTTTTCTGACTAAGGCTGGGAGAATCTTTAGCGGCGTGAACTGGCATTATTGTAGGGTGGTTGTGGTTCTGGGCCTCCACTAACAGTACTACAGGCCCTTCTCCGTTAACCATGTTATCTTTGTCCGATGATGTCTCGTGACCTAGTTTGTCATCGTGCATGCTAATTCCCTGATACTCAATTATCGCTAAAAAGGTCGCGTTGTCCGGAAGGTCCTTGGGTATGTCATTGAGAAGATCATTGGGAAGATCATTGGGCCATTGGGTATATCACTGGGAAGCTCATTGGGTTCTATTTGAGAAATAATTTTTGTCCCTATCAGTGGACGTATAAAGGATTGTACGGTCAAGTCCGAAAATTTTCCTTGTTGTTGGTGGACAAACCAAAAGTTGTACGGCTGTGTCCCAAATTTTTCCCGGCAAACTAAAGGTCCTGGTAAGATGGCTTTGTCTCATGCATATAATTAGGAAGATAAAGCGTAGAAATATTTGAATTCGCCTCATGGCGGGCGAACGCAAACCCGAAAAAAAATAAAGTCATGTTGATAAGTGATCGGTCAAAGTAAAGGTCATTAAATTGTAGTCGTAAACGTAATTAAATCATAGTTTTGTAAATTTGAAATACAGTGGAATTAGTTAATTAGATCAGCATACTTTGTGGTTATTTATGTCGACTTAGACGACAAAAATCCCTTCTGTTTGCATGTTTCAGAGTTACAGGTAAATCTCCCACGCCACTCTACTGTTTATTTTTTGACAGCCAAACCGGTCATCCCTAAAACTCAAACACTATTATTATTTTTATCAAGTTATTTTATTCGTCGATGAGGGGGTATATTCTTAATACCTGGCGCGGAAGATTAATGCTTGTGAAGTCTCCATCGGAGTTTAAATTGTGTTTTGTTCGGTAAAGTAGGGAAACACAGACATAACATAACGAACATTCTCTCAAGACAGTATGTGTTTGGGAAAATATTCGTTATAGTAGATTTAAAAAAAAATTAAAATTAAATAGATGCGTATTTTTATTTTTTGTTTAAAATGAGTTCAACATGACATTTTTTTATGGAGCCGTTTTTAACCGACATTTTTTTTCAGAGTTAAATATCTCGAAGTCTATACATTATAGATACAAACTCCAAAGTAACAAAAATGTTTATTTTTACGTGTAAAATAAGCATCTGCGAAGAAAAAATAATGTTGGCCATTTTTTAAATAATTTTTTACCATTTTTTCATTAACTTTTATAAGCTTTGTACACAAAAGAATATAGTTACAGGCAGGAGCATAGTTATAGACAGTTGTAACCAGTGAGTGCAACCTTCTGTGTGAGTCTCCATGAAAGTTGCATCACACCTTCTTTATATTTTCGGACAAAGTCAGTGTCTACAGTGAAATTTGTCCCATAAAATTAAAAGGAATAATTTTACAAGCTGCCGATAAGATTTAAGCCACTTATATTTAGTCGAGTAGTTCACTCCTCTACCCGTTTGAAAAAGCGATTAACCGTGAATGCCAGAAAGAGAAAATATTTCTTGTCTTTTAAAGGAGGACTTTTGTGTCCAAACCATAGAAATTCCTAAGTGGAAGAATCTTTAAATTTTAACGAAGCCGGCTCTGGCATGCTCATCAATGTGAAAAATACTTTTTGAAATTGCACTTTACAGTATGAGTTTACGCGTCTAAAATTTCACTTTAGACGCATGAAAATTATAGGTCAGAAAGCAAATTTCTACATGCTGTTTATAATTACGTCGCTTAAAGGCTTAATTTTGTGAATATGTAAGAATTCATATGGCATGTTAAAAATCACTATTTTCAATGTGTGTAAAATAGGGAATCACGGTGTAGGTAGTGAAAATTCCCAGGACTGGTAAAATTACCGCATGCGCATACATTTTTATTTGCTAACGTGAATTTCTCAACTTTGTAGTAATTTTAGATTCATTCGTTCAATAATCCACATTTGTGTAATTTTCGCGGTCGAGATATCTTTCTCGATTTTTTGTTCGCGCAGGAGCTCATTCCTTTTTTGTCTCACATTATTACCACTATCTCTCGCACTTAGCTAATCCAAAGGGTACATTTGCGACAAACCTCGAGGTCGAAGCCGTGTAGAAGCAGTAGTGTGAACGGATCCATCTTTACAGATGTCTTATCCTGCAGATTTGGTCCTTCTAATTGTCAGCGAGGAACAAAGTATCCGCAACGAACATGCTTGCCTCCCTGATAGTACTCCATTGACTAGGAGTGGTTCCGTGGAAGGAGGAGCTCAAATAATACCGCTCCGCTATACTTTCCTGGGGAAATCGAGTCAATCGAGTTTCTGTTGTGCACTTGAGGCCTGACATAGTTCTTATTGCCTTTGGGAAACGAACCATGTTCGTTATCAAGCTTTCAGCAACAGCTGACAAAAACATCATAGAGAAAGAGATTGATAGGAAAGAGAGGTATAACGAAGACCTTATAACGAAGTTGCGACCGTTATATCCCGAATATTCAGTTAAGCTAATCGACCTTATCAACGGTGCTCTTGAAGATGCAAAGATTTCACTGGTTAATAGCCTGGAAAGCATCCCTACTTGTCAACAAGATGCTAAGTAACATGCAGGAAAAATGCACAAGTAGGTCTTCCTTGGTACGCTCCGTGTCCTGAGAGTGTTCGACAGTTTCTCTGCTTTCTTCTCAATTCTCTGCATTCTTCTTAATTCCATGAATTCTTCCGAATTCTCTACATTCTTCCAAATTCTCAGAATTATTTTTAAATTTTGTGAATTGCCTAAACTGTCCTGATTTTGTTGACTTCTTGCTATATCACTGGATTTTTTGAATATTTTTCAATTATCTTGTGATTCTTTTGTAATATTTTAATTCTTTCGAAATTCTCTAGATTGTTTGAAGTATAAATGAAGAATTCTATTGAAGTCTGTAAATTCTTTTGCACTCTGTGAGTTCCTTCGAATTCTCTAAATTCTTCTTAATTCTCTGAATTCTTCTAAATTCTCTGAATAATTTTAAAAAATTCTGAATTCAAAATTCTGTTCTAAATTTGTTGAGTTCTCACGATATCACTGAAATTTTTAAAAGTTTTTTCAACTGTTTTTTCCATTGAGAATAGAACTACAAAACTTCTGGTTTCTGTTCAGTTGCTTTTCCAATTAAGCTATTAGACGGGTCAGAATAAGAACTCCTAATTCAAGAAAATAACGGGAATTTTTAGTTAGGTGTTAATGGTACAAGTAATTACTTTTTAATTTATTTGCTATATCATCAGAGATTGTACAATACCATCAGTCGATGAACCCTCCAAACCACGAAGGCAGAAAATCTACACAATATCGATCAAGTTAAGAATCTTTAATAACAAAAAATGCCCAACGTCTTAATAAGACTAGATGGAAAATAATATTTTCAAACTAAAATTACTTCTTAAAAGAAAGATCTTACTCCATCTTCACTCCATTGAGAATCGAACTGCAAAACTTCTGCTTTCCGGTCATGTGCTTTTCCAATTAAACTTTCAGAGGGACCACAATAAGAACACTTAATCCGAGAAAATAACGCTAATTTTTAGCAAGATGTTAATGGTACCAGTAATTATTTTTAAATTTATCTGCTATATCGTCAGAGATTGTTCCTTACCGACAGCAGATCAACCCTCCAAGCCATGAAGCCAGAAAATCTACACAATATCGATCAAGTTAAGAATCTTCAATAACAGAAAATGCTTAATATCTTAATAAGATTATATGGAAAATAATAGTTTCAATTTAAAATTATTTCTTGAAAAAAGATCCTACTACATCTTCACTCCACTGGGAATCGAACCACAAAACTTTTGATTTCCGGTCAGGTGCTTTTTCAATTAAGCTATTAGAGGGATCAAAATAAGGACTCTTAATTCAAGGAGATAACGCTAATTTTTAGCTAGGTGGAAATGGTACAAGTAATTATTTTTTAATTTATCTGCTATATCATCAGAGATTGTACTTAAGCGACAGCAGATCAACCCTCCAAACCATGAAAACAGAAAATCTATACAAGATCAACCATGTTAAGAATCTTCAATAACATGGTTTGGAGGGTTGATCTACTGTCGGTAAGGTACAATCTTTGATGACATAGCAGATAAATTAAAAAATAGTCACTTGTACCATTAACACCTAGCTAAAAATTAGCGGTATTTCCTTGAATTAACAGTTCTTATTCTGATCCTTTTAATAGCTTAATTGGAAAAACACCTGACCGGAAATGAGAAGGTTTGTGGTTCGTTTTCCAATGTAGTGTAGATGGAGTAGGATCTTTTTTTCGAAAAATAGTTTTAATTTGAAAAATATTATTTTCTCTCTAGTCTTATTAAGACGTTAAGCATTTTCTGTTATCAAAGATTCTTAACTTGATCGATATTGTGTAGATTTCCTGCATTCATGGTTTGAAGGGTTGATATACTGTCGGTAAGGTACAATCTTTGATGATATAGCAGATAAATTTAAAAAAAGTTACTTGCACCATTAACACCTAGCTAAAAATGAGCGTTATTTCCTTGAATTAAGAGTTCTTATTCTGATCCCTCTAATACCTTAATTGGAAAATCACCTGAACGAAAAATCAGAAGTTTTGTGGTTCGTTTTCCAATGGAGTGAAGATGGAGTAGGATCTTTTTTTTTTAAAGAAATAATTTTAATATGAAAAATATTATTTTCCATCTAGTCTTATTAAGGCGTGATGCATTTTCTGTTATTGAAGATTCTTAACTTGATCGATATGGTGTAGATTTTCTGCCTTCAGGGTTTGGATGATTGATCGACTGCCAGTAAGGTACAATCTCTGTTGATATAGCAGATGAATTAAAAGATAATTACTTGTATCTATTAATTTTTTTAAACTCTGTAAATTCTTTCACAATCGGTATTTTGCACTCTGTGAATTCTCTAAATTCTTCAGGTTTGTCTGAATTTTCTGAATTCTTTGAATTCTCTAAATTGTTTTGAATCCTCCAAAATATTTTTAATTTAATTAGTCTTTTGTACTTTATAAATTCTCTCAATTCTTTTAAACTACCTGAACTTTATATATTGAATATATATTGAAATTACTTGAATTCGTTTTGAATTAAGATTCTTTGAAACTTTCAAAATCCCTTTGAAACAATAGAATTATCTGCAGTAACGCGTAAAATGCACACACGTAAAATAATTTTTGAACAACACCTTTATCAAAAGGATTTATTTAACTTTAAATAGTTTTCACTAACTAATGAACATAATTAAAAGCGTCGTCAAACATAGTCTGCTAGGATTTTCGTCTCAGATAAAAATTCCATTCAAAAAATGGATCTTGATGACAAAATCAAACACGAGACAATTTTCAGGACAAACTCTTACCTACTTTTAAAACTAGGCCAAGTGCTCAGGGGTTATTCTTTTAGGACCATCCCTGGACAATTATGGGCGAATACTTATGAATTATTGTGACCATATGCAGCAGAAACCCTGGTTACAGGGACCTTCTCTACAGTTTGATTCCAAAGGACTCTGGGATATCGGGCGACCTCTCAGAGTACGCAGCCTCATCCTTGCATGCGGGTCTCTACAAGGATCGACGAACCCCTTTCCCTAGCTTTTCGTGGAAAGAACATTGACAACACCAAACATAGAACACAGAACGCGCAGGGCTCCCGATAATGGGTCGGCCAACAATGCCGACCACTATTGAGCTGGGGGAGCCAGTGAAGATGGATTCAATGCGATGGATCGACGGAATCTTGGGACCTCTATGTGGACGGAGCAACTAAATACGGTCCTGCTAGAGTTCTACGATGCGAGTGTGGCCCCTGAACGGGATTGCAAGGCACGACTACATGCTCTCTGGTGCGAGAAACACCCGGAGAAATAGCACTTTTCGCATTAACGTCTGTGAAATCATGCCTAAGTACTCCAAAAAAGGGGCTACGTAAGCGGAACGCCTACTCTACCACAGCCAGAATAAGCCGGCAACAAAGAAAGAGAGGCGGCACTAAGAACAACAGCGGGCAGGCATCCGATATAGGAAGAGGGAAGAGCGATGCTTTATGACCCGGAAAAACATCAATACCAAGGTTTTTCTCAAGCCTAAAGATCTGGCTCAAATGGATGACCAGCTAAGTGGATATTTACGAAGAATCCCACTTCTGGACTATCAATTGTTGTGTGTATAATGCAGCGAGAGCTTTGACCGATGCGAACAATAAAACAAAACCAACGGCTGATCTTAAGACCAAAAGACGAATGCATCAATTTGCCATAAAGATAGACTGGGCAAGACAGTACGCATTCCGCATTCAGTAAGTTATTGACGACATGACATCTGGCAGGAATTTTACCGTCAAGGTTCGAAAGTTCGCGCGCGAAGTCCGGACCCGTTATCACACACTTAACAAATCAAAGCTGCTGACCGTCAGGTAGCATATTGTTGAGAGAATACGGATACTATCTGACACTAAGAGAAGTGTAGAGCGGAGGGAGAGGTGGGTCAGAGAGAATCAACAGTTTCTCTCTGACCCATCTCGACTCTTCCAAGACCCTCCAGTTACTGTCGAACACCTGCCCCAACCAGAGGAGGTCGAAGTATTTTGGAGAAAAGTCTATAAAGTGCAGCATAGACTGGACGAAGACTCAGAAAACATAAATAGCATAACATAAATAGGTGAAAAAAGTATTAAGAGGGATAAAGAACTATTCCGCTCCCAGACCAGATGGGAAGGTATGAACAACGCGACTCAAAGCAAGGCGCAGCAGGATGTCGGGAGAACCTGCTCATCGATAGATGTGTTTGCAAAGATGCAGCATACTACCAGCGTGACCTATCGATGGACTGGATTGATTACCGGAAAGCTTTCGATTCGACCTCCCATAAACTTATCATCTGTCTTTTGGAAAGCTTAAAGGTTCATCCGCAAATCGTGACGTGCATAGAGAGATTGATGCCGCTTTGAAAAACCAGATTTACTATCTCATCTGCGAAAAAGCATGTGACAACTAACAAGGTCACCTTTCAGAGAAGTGTCTTTCAGAGCGACACCATGAGCCCACTCCTCTTTTACCTCACATTATTGCAACTATCTCTAGCACTTCGCCATTCCGACTGGTACTTTTGCGGCAAACCTGCAGATCGAAAGTACTAGGTCACTCATGTATTTTAGATGGACGATGTTAAGATCGATGCTAAAAACATAGAGCAACTACATCTAACTCTAGGGATTGTCCAACGATATACTAAGGAAATAAGAATGGAATTTGGGTTAGACAAATACGCCAAGGTTTATTTGAAGCGAGGAAAACTTAATGCCATCCCTGAAGACCCTGAACTCGTCGTTAGAAGCGCTGTACGCTATATCGGGACACGAAAGGTTATGCACATGAACAGAAGCATGCATCTAAAGTCTTCTGTTCCGCCGCTCTACATCTCATGCCGTCAAGGTGGTATTTGACCGATCAAGCTCATATTTGGTACCGATTTTTACGATAGTTATGTCCAATGGATAAAACTTAGACCGGCTAAAAATTATTAAAATAAACATTTTTTCGCCTGGATCAAAGTTTGCAATTTTTTCCGAAAATATAAACTTTTTGTTCTAATGTCTCCCTTTTAGCCAATTATCAGAATTTTTCCAATATTATTGGTTTATCCAGTGATCGCATGCATATACGAATTATTTTTCACAGACTGTTTCGGATAATCCTACGGGGTTCTGGCGTGTACACCGCATTAGGCCTCCCTTCCGGACAGCTTCACGACGACTGTTTCTATCTTCGACATTCCTCATGTTATTTGGGCAACAAAAATCGTTTCGTAAACCATAATTATATGATCAAAAATACCTATGACAAAAATCGACTAAGATTTGGCTTTCTATAGGGAGTGCCTCCCTTAATCTCTCCCTTTCTACTGTTGTTCTGTATTTTCCCCTTTTTTCCTCACGCTCCGGATTATCGAACACTTCCTCGTCTAAGTCTCCACTATCCATCAAATTGATGTAACTTGCGTAACCTCTTTCGCAACTCTATTATCCCACCCTGCTACCTGATCTTTTTCGTTGCTTCTCTCTACCAAACTTGCCCTAGCGCTGCTACTTAACTGCACCGGTTTTCCTACCCTGCTCGAAAAACTAAAAAAACTAACCTCCCAGAAAACCCACAAACCTTGAATCAATCTTTCACTCAAAAATACTTTCTTCATACTCTTCCCATTAACTCACCTCAAATCTCATTGCAATTTACCAAATTCTGCAACACACAATCACCGCTACCAAACATTTTCATGCCGGAAACGGAAGTCCAAAATTTCTATCGCTGGATCTGATTTTCAAATTTAGATTTGATCAGTCACCTAAATCAATTTAGATTCATTTTCATGATGAGTTTGTATTAGAAAGAGATTTTTTGAGGCGATATGGCATGCTTTAATTTTAATTCATAAAGTTTTTAGAAACTTTGGTATTTTAGAAAATGTTTTCTCTGAACCTCGTTTGAAAATAAGGTATGATCAGGCACTGGAATCAATTTTGCGGCTCGTTAATGATAAGAGCGCATCAGAAATAAATCTACAAGCGTTATCTCTATCCAGCCGGGTTATTCCACTTTTTTCATAAATATTTCTGTTTTTGAAATGGCTAGCTCTGGATCTGATTTCCAAATTGGGATTTGATCAGCCCTCTAAATTAATTCAGAATCATTTTCTTCATAAGCGTATATCAGAAAGAGATTTTTTCGAGGAAACAATGGCATGCTTCAATTTTAATTAATAAAGTTTTTAGAAACTTTGTTATTTTAGAAAATGTTTTCTCTGTACCTCATTTCAAAATAAGGTTGGATCAACCCTTAAAATGAATTTCGAGTCTCGTCGATAGTAGGGTTTATTCAACAGGATATCTCGATACTAAGGATGATATTTTTTCATGAGAAAAAGATTCTTAAAATATAAGTTTTGAAAAATGTTAACATGATAATAATCTATTTTATCGGGTCTAAAGATTAAATTCACGCATTATTATGTATCTTATCAGGAAATAAAAATCTTTTAGTCTAATTCAAAGCTATTCGAAATTTTATTTTAGTGTATTTAATTAACGTCTCGTTCAAGTTTAAATTATGCTGTTAGAGATGAGGACAAGAATTCCGTAAATGTTATTTCAGATGTCATCTTTTCAATTGGATGTTGTACTATATTTATTATCGGAATCACTTGTGAAAAAAGTAATAATGTGTCAATTTTCAACAAGAACGCACAACTAACATTTTGATGATCCTTCAGGAGAGACAAAAAAACGTTCTTACAAACAGAATTTTCTATTTACCAAAGGAAGATATACTATGGTACCTCAGCTTCTAAGATACCTCAGTACTGAGTTATGCCGTGAAATAATTGATTAAAAATACTCAGTCCGTATTTCCATCAACGAAAGTTTCAGACCCTCCACTATTTTATTTTTTGTAATCAACGCAGAAAATAATTATAAAGAATTCAAATCTTTGTATTCAGTTAAACTCTTGCGGTTACTCCTGAACGAAAAAAATAATTTAAAACTGCGAGAATCGAAAATTCCTCAAGCGACTTTGATATTCTTTGGAAGTTTTGTTTCATACAAATTTTTGATTTTTGAACTTTATCTTTTAATTATTATTTTTGTGTATTTTATTTTAGAGATCTTTCCCATTTTTGCAAAAGTAATTTAAACAGAATGATCGACTTGATTTTATTTACTTAGCATGAAAATCATTTTGAATTAATTTGTGGCGCTGCTCAAATCCCAATTTGAAAACCAGATCCAGAGATAGAAATTTCAAAAATGGAGACATTTCTGAAAAATGTGGAACAACCTAGCGGGATGCAGATATCGCTTGTAGATTTATTTTTGATGTGCTCTTAACATCAACGAGCCGTAACTTTGATTTCATTGCCTGACCGCACCTTATTTTGAGATGAAGTCCAGAGAAAGCACACACTTAAGGTCCTTGACATCGCCACACGTAAAATCATGCATATGCATAGAGCTTGCATATCAATTCGTTTGTTCCGCGATCATACATTTCACGCCGTCAAGGCGGACGCGGACTTCTGAGTTTCCAGTGTCTTCATTAATAGATTTTTCTAAGTAAAACTTACATCGTTACAAATGGCAGAGATCCTCTCCTAAAAATGGCCAGAAACCACGAGATGATTGGCAAAGGAGCGTTCCCTTAAAAAGCCGCGGCGTAGGCTACCGAGAACCTGGGCCTGAATTTTAATATAAGAAGAGAAGAAAGTGCATTAATCAATCTAGTTACTTCATATATGTTTGGTCCGATGCTTATTCTGGGCACAACAGAGGGTGCAAGTTGTATATACGTGCAGACATGTGTGGCGTGCGCACGCCATCTCAACCAAGCAGTTCCTCCACCGAAGCCGTGGATAAAGCGATGGTCATCACACCATCCGATAGTGCTCGAGTTTGATCAAATTGAAAACTCGTTTTGCATGACTTATTTTGCACAAATATAATTGCAACAAATTATTATTATCAATAATAGGTGGGTTACAAACTTCTGCGTATATGAGATTGTTGATGGATCAGGGTATGATAAAAGTTTAAAAAATCTCTACTACATCCTCCCAAGACAATGCGTGTGTCTGTCGTGTATTTTTCAAACAAAGAGTTTTCCTCTTGTCTTGATAGTTTAAACGTTTTTTAAACTTTTATCATACCCTGACCCATCAACAACATCATATTAGCAGCAGTAATTTTTATTATTTTCATACTAACAGAAGTAATAATTTGTTGCAATTATATTTGTGCAAAAAAAGTCATGCAAAACGAGTTTTCAATTTGATTAAACTCGACGTCAACCAAAAAAAATCTGTAGTAGCCTTTTCCAGTGTTCGATTGTATAGGGATTAGGAGAAAACGCCAGTTCGCTACTGCTCCCTTTTTTAGGTAAAGGGGTGTATAAGGCAGCCTAGAAGTTAAGGGGCTTATCTGATGCAATGAACTTCGAGAAGGAGGCTGAAAAATTGTTTTTTTTAGTCTCATTTCGTTTTTCATTTTGGTAGGTGGCCATCTATGGTGTTCGTCTCTTTCGAAGCAATAAAGTAAAAATGCACCCGCTCCCAGCGAAATTGCGGTAAAATTTCAGACAAAAACACGATTGTTTTAGAATCCAACCGAAGGGCCTATGACAAAGCCACCGAACGCGTCCTCGGGTTGCGGATAGAGGGTCCCTGTACCAAGGGTTTCTGCTGAATATGGTTACAAAAATAAATAGGCACGCGCGGACAATTGTCCAGGGATGGTCCCGAAGGAATTAACCCCCAAGCGGAGGTCGAAAACCGTGCCGAAAGGTGAATGGCACCTGGATGAGGTGTCTAGAACGGTGACTCTGGGATACCCGGCGACCTCTCAGAGTACGCAGCCTTATCCTTGCATGCGGAGCTCTACAAGGATGGACGAACCCCTTTCCCTAGCTTCTCGTGGGAACAACAATGACAACACCAAACATAGTTGTAGTAAGTGCGGTTTAAAACAACAGAACGCTCTGTGGTGCGAGAAATACCCGGATCTATCGCACTTTTCGCAGCAACGTCTGCGAAACCATACTAAACTACTCCGAAAAAGGGGCTATGTAAGCGGAAAGCCTACTCTACCACAGCTAGAACAAGCCGGCAACAGAGAAAGAGAGGCGACACTAAGCCCAACCGCGGGCAGGCATCCAATAGATGAAGAGCGATGCTTTACGACCTGGAGAAACATCAACACCAAGGTTTCTCTCAATCCTAAAGATCTGGCTGAAATGGATGACGAGCTTCGTGTACATTTTCCGGAGAATCCGACCTCTCGGCTATCAATTATTGTGTGTATAATGCAGCGAGAGCTTTGACCGATGCGAACCGTAAAACAAAACGAACGGTTGATCATAAGACCAAAAGACGAATGCATCAACTTCCCATATAGATAGGCTGGGCAAGACAGTACGCGTCCCGCATTCAGTGTGTGATTGACTACATCACATCTGGCAGGAATTTTACGGCCCAGTTTCGAAAGTTCGCGCGCGAACTCCGGAGCCGTTATGACACACTTAACAAGTCAAAGCTACTGACCATCAAACAGCATATTGTTGAGAAAATACGGATACTATCTGACGCTAAGAGAAGTCTAGAGCGGCGGGAGAGGTGGGTCAGAGAAAATCAACAGTTTCTCTCTGACCCATCTCGACTCTTCCAAGACCCTCCCGTTTCTGTCGAACACCCACCTAAACCAGAGGAGGTTGAAGTATTTTGGAGAAAAGTCTATAACGTGCAGCACATGATGAAGAATGCCCACCCATCACTACCGAAGAGGTGAAAAAAGTATTAAGAGGGATGAAGAACTATTCCACCCGGGACCAGATTGTATCAAAACCTTCTGGTGGAAGAAGTTTTCTTCAAACCATCAGCATTTGGCCCGTATTTTCACCTTATATTTGAAGTCAGAAGAGCCGAGTCCAGAGTGATTGGTGGAAGAGCGCACAATACTCCTGCCGAAAATAGGCAACTTAGCTGACCCGAAGAATTAAAGGCCAATAACTTGTCTGAACACACTTTATAAGACATTCACAGCTATCCTAAATGATAGGATTGTTCGGGCAATTGAACCTGTGTGGCAAGAAATGTATGGACAACGAGGCTCAAGGAAAGGCGTAGCCGGATGTCGGGAGAACCTGCTCATCGATAGATGTGTCTGCAAAGATGCAGTATTCTACCAGCGTGACCTATCGATGGCCTGGATTGATTATCGGAAAGCTTTCGATTCGACCTCCCATAGACTTATCATCTGTCTTTTGGAAATCTTAAAGGACCATCCGCAAATAGTTGAGTGCATAGAGAGATTGATGCCGCTTTGGAAAACCAGATTTACTATCTCATCTGGAAAAAATCGTGTAACAACTAACAAGGTCACCTTTCAGAGAGGTGTCTTTCAGAGCGACACCATGAGCCCACTCTTCTTTTGCCTTACATTATTACCACTGTCTCTAGCACTTCGTTATTCCAACGGGTACTTGTGCGGCAAACCTGCAGATCGAAAGTACAAGGTCACTCATGTATTTTACATGGACGATCTCAAGATCTATGCTAAAAACAGAGAACAACTGCATCTAGCTCTGGGGATTGTCGAACGATATACTAAGGAAATTGGAATGGAATTTGGGTTAAACAAATGCGCCAATGTTTATTTAAAGCGAGGAAAACTTAATGGCATCCGTGAAGATCCTGAGCTCGTTGATAGAACCGCCATACGACACCTCTGCGCTGGAGATACTGATACGTACCTGGGCGTGCCACAGAGCCGCTTTCAGGATGTGACATCTATAAAGCATACTCTCCGAGCAGATACAAACGTCTCATCCGACAGATTTGGTCTTCCGAACTGTCGGCGAGGAACAAAGTATCTGCCATGAACATGCTTGCCGTCCGGGTGCTACTCTATTCATTTGGAGTAGTTCCATGGACGAAGAACGAGCTCAGATCTCTTGATATCGGGACAAGAAAGGTTATGCACATGAACAAAAGCATGCATCTTCAGTCTCCGGTTCCGCGACTGTACATCTCACGCCGTCAAGGGTGTCGCGGAATATTGAGTCTTGAATGTCTTCACAACAGGATTATTCTGGGTACAGCACGTAGAGTTGCAAATGGAAGAGACCCTCTTCTTAAAATGGCCAGGAATCACGAAGAAGTAGGCAAAGGATCGTTTCTGTACAAAGCAGCGGAGGAGGCTGCTAAAACACTCGGACTTGACTTCAGTATTAGGGGTGAGCAAAATTCATCAAATCTTATCAATCTCGAGTACTCACTCCTGAAAATCCGGATTAGGAAAGCACAAGAGAAAAACTTTCGTGAACAGCTCCTCGATAAGAGGATGCACGGTAGCTTCCACAGAAATGCGAAGGATCAGTCAATGTCTTGTGAACTAACGTTTGCTTTCCTTAAATCGCCCGGATTGAAGTCTGGTACATAGAGTTTCATCTTTGCATGCCAAGACGGTGTCATTTTCACCTTATCATACCGTCCCCACATTTTGAACCAAGACATTCCCGATGATAGCTGCAGGGCGTGCCAATTGCGTCAATTGTCGAGAATGGGAAGTGCCGCATATACTGGAACTTTATATTCTCGACAATTGTTTCTGTTGCTCACTCGAGGCCTGACATGATACTTCTTGACTTCGAGAAGCGAACCATGTTCGTTATCGAATTTTCGGCACCAGCTGACAAAAACATCATAACCAAGGAGAATGAAAAGAAAGAGAGGTATCGAGACCTTATAAGGGAGTTGCAACGATTGTACCTGGAATATTCTGTTAAACTAATCGTCCTTATCATCGGCGCTCTTGGAGGTGCCAAGCTTTCACTTGCTAATGGCCTAAAAAGAATCCCTGTGTGTTAACAATATGCTAAAACAGTTGCGGGAAAAATGCAGAAGGCGGTTGTCCTTGGGTCGCTCCGTGTTCTTAAGGTGCACGAGACTTTTGCTAGATCGTCGTATTGATTCCTTTACAGACTGTAAGCACCTATCTCACGGTCGTGAGACGTGGTTGTGGCTGAAATTTTTACCGCGATTTCGCTGGGAGCAGGTGCAATTTTCCAGATTAGCACCCGCTCCCGGCGAAATCCTGCGGTTGTCCTTATGACAAATTTTTAATTATATATACTTTTGAGAACGGCAAAAGAAGCGAACGCTAGGAAACGACACAGCGTACATGGCTTAATGTTTCTGTTTACTATTTAGAATTTTTAACCAGAATAAAGAAACATTATTCATAATAAAGTGTATCATAAGGAAATATAGTGCAGTATACCTGTGGTATTTGAGTACTTTTTCCACACCCAGTTTCTCCTACTAATACCAATGTCTGAAATTTATCCAATAGGTAGATTATGTGATACTTGAGCTTAAATATTGGCAACCTTTCACGTTGTATGTCAAGAGCCAAGGAGTGATGAGCATTGTAGACAAATTGCGTGGAGCAATGCGTATCTATGTCCGTCTTATCCTCTTGCCAAAACGCTTCGCCTACAAAAAATATTTTAATCAAATAAATGACATTTAAAACCTATGTATTTTAGATTTTCGAATGAGGCCTACAAAGTTTTACCTATAGTATCTGCAACAAATTTCAACTTTAAACACACCATTTTGTCACTACATATTATTAAAATTTCAACGTTTGACTAAAGCCAAATTGTAGCGGAGTGCTTGGCAATTTCGCAACTATGCAAAATAAACGCTTTCTTTTTCTTAAAATAAGTACAATAATTACGAGGTTACACATACATTTTTTTATACGTGTGTGATACATATCTCGGAATATAGTTTTAGCTTGAATTTAAGTGTTTAAAAACATAGTTTGTCGACATTAATAGCCCAGAATTTTTAAAGGTTTCGAACTCTTTGAAAGTTACAACGAAATTGTTTTTATGTTCTTCCAAAGCTAAGAAACTGTGTTAAAAAACTGGCGATACATTGCAATCTAAAATTGAGATGCAAATCAAAAAGTTATGTAGAAACTTTTGTACGTTGTAACACATCATATTTGTTTTGATACAATTATTCCAGAATAATTAAATCAATCAAGAATTGAGAGCAGGTATAAGCTAATAACTCAGTTATTAATATACTAAATTAGGAAATTTGGAAAATATTAAAAGAAAACTAGATACTTTTTAATTTAATTTAGAGTTGCTGTTCTACTTTTTTCCATTCATCCGGTCAGTCAACGAAGGATTTAAAACTAAAATAAATTATAACAAGCTCCAAAGTTGTTAAAACCTTTCCTTAGAAGGTCTTGAAACAACTAAAATTCAGTACATGGCGGCTTATTTCACGTTTTTGGTTAGTCCTTTAAAACGGCTGCTTCTAGCGAAAAAATAGTTATGTTATAAAACACTCTAAACCCTCTTCTGCATAAAAAGGTTATATGAAACATTGCCATAAAGTCAGCAGTTCGCCTAGAAAATTGAAAAATTTGAACAATTTAGAAGTCTTTTCTTTCGCATTTGTGAGCGATTTCTTCAGTGAAAACGAGTGCATTTTCTTGTTAAGAACATTGCTGAAGGTAATATATTGTATAATGTCAACAATTTTGCTCTATCGATATTATTTATTTAATACTGCAAATTATTTTGACCAGTTTCATTGCTTAATTTGAAGATTTTTCTATTATTTCTCGAAATAGGGACTTTCTTATGTACTTTGCTCATGTTTTTTTCGAAATTCTTAAAACAATTTTTTTATTATTGTTAAAAATGGCCTTTTTATAGGCATATTTCAAAATTGTCGAAAAATCTGAGTTGAGCCTGAGTGGGGGGGGGGGGGGGGGGGGGGGGGGGGGGGGGGGGGGAGTAAAGTAATAATGATGTGTTTACTGCAGACTCACTTTTTTCTTCAAATGGTAGAAAACTGCATTTCTCAGGTCATGAATAGACCACGATCACGTAGCCAGAGGCGTCTGTCGACGTCATGTCATTACTGATTTTTACATGAAGCATTCCGAAGGTGTCCTGATGATAATTTCAAAATTTAGTAATCAACAGGTTAAAATTAAGCTGATATTCAAGCTCTAAAATGAAATTAATCCTTTCCTTTAACACGCCTCTATACTGCAGTCAAACCTGAATTTAATGTCAATTTTTGAATTGTCTATAACATAAAAACTAGGGTCGCGGAACGTGAGCAATCAGGGGCGTTAGAACCGTTTCCGTTGAATTTTACTGCATGGCAAAGTAAATTTTTAACAAAAATGAGACAGAAAGTTTGCTGTTACACGTTAAAATAAATGTGATCTTCGTGCTAACGTACTTAAAACGTTTGCGGGCCGTTGAGCATCTCGTTTAAAACAATGAGCTTTCTCTCGATTAATCGACCCAGATACTGAATCGCCTATTTCCACCACCTACTTAAAGCATTCGAAGACACCAGTAGCAAAAACACAAGACTATTTGTTTCAAAACACTACACGTCCAAACTTCAAGTGAGAAGTACGCACTACTGCGCAATCCCACAATGCATGCGACGCAGTTTGCGAAGAAGTTATACAATGACAGGTCTTTTTGTTTTAAAACTATCATACTCTCTCATCTCTGTCTATCTAATGTTTATTATTTTTTTCTTGAATCGTAGAGCCTATTGGCTGGCTACGACGGCGCCATCAAATCAGAGGCAATTTGAATTTAAATTAAATGTTAAACAGAAATCTTATCATAAATAATGCATTTTAAACCGTAGTATGACGTTTTTGATTTAAATGAATTGATATTCACTGCTCTTGTTTATGAGCATTGCTCCAATAACTTCGCAATACATATTTGTATATCCGATGGAGCTATTGTCAATGTCTGATCGCACGAAATAATCCGATCGGTCCGGTCGGTTTCAGCAGGGATCGGAGACCCACTGCTGTTCGACGTGAGCTCGCCATCTTGCTTATTCGCGTGTTGCTCTCGCTTCGAGTGAATAGTCGCAACGTCGTGATGGTCACAGAGGTAGGCCGTTAGGGCGCAGCGCCTTACCGCAACACTCCTGGTTTGTCACGCTTCAGTGAGCACCCCACATCCCCCGTAGCTTTCATCATCCATACCCGCCGCGCAGCGTTAATTTTCGTAAACATGGAATGGAGGATCACTAAATCCAGGTTTGACTGTACTTCTTGCTCCACAATCACTGTTATTTATAAAGAAATTAATTTGTAAAATAATAATTGCGAAGATAATCTTACAATAATAGAAAATTATAAAAATTTCATAAAATAATTGTGATTAATAGTTAAAGGGTAATGCTTCCTCCTGACAACTTGAAAACTCTATTTTTTAAATTAATTTTATAGACTGGGAATGTAACTATTGCATTTTCGATTGAAAAATGACTTTGTTCAATTGGAAATTCAAGTATTTGCATATAACTTATACTACTTAATTGAAAAGAATATTATTCTGAAGGTTTATCATTTTCATAGAAAGTTTATTTCTTAGCTTCAAATATCGTATTTCTTTCAATCTTGAGATTATTTTTATATGTGCAAATTTAAATATTCCAGCTAGACAATTGTAATTGAAAATTCAATTGCTAGAGTGAAATCTAAAAAACGTTGACAAAATTAAATTTTTTGGTTAAGGGTTCTTCTTCGCCTTTGTGAAAAATTCATTGAAAAAATGTTTTTTTCTGATAAAAAAACGATTTTAATAGACGAGATATCCCAGTGGGCACAAAATTTGGCAACGTCTTTACGACATCGTTACGACATTTTTACAACTTTAAGACATGCTATGTTCATGTCGTCAGGGTGCCTTTACGATAGCATAAATACATCGTCAGATCATACGACGTCTTTACGATACCGGCAGAAGAAAAGAGATCGCAATATTATTAATTTGTTCCATTTCCCTTGAAGTAATTATCTTCATCATTTTATGAAATGTTCATAATTTTGTGTTATAAGATTGTCTTCGCAACTATTATTTTACATATTCATTCCTTATAAATAACAGTGAATGTGCAGCAAAAAGTAATATAGAGGCGTGTTGAAGGATAGGTTAAATTTCATATTAGACCTTGATTACCAACTTAATTTTAATCTGCTGATTACTGAATTTACATAGGATCATTAGATCAACTTTGAAGTGCTTAATGAAAAAATCAGTCATGATGTGATTTTTTTCTGAACCAGAAAACGCGGTTAATATACGTGCAATATATTTAAAAAATATTCTTTTACAAAAACAGAAAATACTGTGCTTGACTGTACGTAAGCCCGTTACTCTCTCTCTTTCTCGAAATACTATGCTTGACGTCATTTTCGAAAAAATCGCTACCGAAAAAGTGTAAGTTTAACACGTATTCTTATGGGACTCCTGAACAAAATCGATTAAACTCCGGAACAAAATCACGAGTCCCCATAAATCAAATATCTACTAATACTTTCGATTACAAAGAATCGATTAGTTTGGTCAAAACAAGGGGTTCACGACTTCAATCAAGAGAAAATTGCGAGAAGGGGCTTAGGTGAAATTAATATATTTTTAACATCCGCTTTTGTATGACTTTTCCGCATTTTGTAACTCTTCTACTTAGATATGACTATTGTATAGATATAAGTATAAGAAAAATAAGTAGCAATTAGCATTCATATAAACCGTATCCCACGATGGCCCTCACTTCATACGGCACCAAACGCGTACGCCTCCTTAAACGTTGCAAATGTTCAAAATAATTTGCTGTAGTATATTAATAATATAGCTACAGTAAAATTATAGATATTGTACGATAAATATCCAGGTAAAGTGCTCACCAAATGGCAATGTTTTATATAACCTTTTTTTATGTAGAAGAGAATTTAGAGCGATTTATTATGTGACTATTGTTGCTCTAAAAACAGCCGTTTACAAGGAAAATTTGAAAATCTAAAAAAAAAAACAAGCCGCCATGTCGGAAGGTAGCTGCTGGGGCCCCCCCCCCCCCCCAGTTTACTGAATTTTATTAAGGGTTTTAACAACCATGTAGCTTGTTATAATTTATTTTCATTTGAGCACCCTCTTTCAACTTTGTTGAATCGCCTTTTTTGAGGAAGCATATTTCTCGTAAACTATCCGCCGGTTCTGTGAAATGGAGTAGTATTAAGATTAGCTTTATCATATTATACTCTAAAATTTCGCCAAAAGCTAAGTTTGCTGGAACATATTTCGAAACCTGTTTATATGTGGAATTTCTAATTGATAAATTTATATTTAGCACACTAAGCCTTCTCGTATTATGGATCTGTGTGCATCACTTAAATTACTGATGGCACAGGATACGTGAACTTGGGTCAGTCGCTAATTGGTTGTAACCGAGGTGACATACCCGTGCGCCCTCGGTCATTATAAATTGATTCACAAGTTATCGCAACGTTTTAAATGAATTGCTGAATTCATCTTCTTTCTTATGTTCACAATTGTGAGTGAATTAAATATCTCATTAAAGACACATTGCTAATTATAAAACGTTTTTTTCACTGTGCATTTTCCCTAACATTTGGTGTTCGAGCAACCGGCACATTTTCTTAACAGGAATCGGACCAAGTGATTCTCTCTTTGATGAGAAATTTAATCACTTTGACTTTCGACAATAACAAAATATCAAATGTTGGTTCGACTCATAACAAGTAATGACTCGACAATTAAAAAGACTCGAAGATTCATCTCCGCCCAACCAATACCATTAACTAAATAGTGTGCTTTCAAAACTAAACTAAACTTTGGCTTCCAATGTAGTCAACGACATTTGAGAAAAAGGATATCTTATTTCTAGTTTTAAAGTATAAAAATTAGAAAATTAAGAAAAAATTAACACGAGAAAAGAACCAGAATATCTTACGGCAATTTAAAAAATTTAATTTCAAGAAAAATTCGAGTCTATTCAATTGATATTGAGGAATTGTAGAAGTGTTAAAGTGGTTGAAAATATTTTAAACCTTGCGAATATTTCCGGATATTGATAAACTCTTTTTAAAAAGGAACGAATTTTTAAGAAATTGGGTAAGTGGCCCAATTACTACGGGTGTACCTAATACTGTGTTTTTTCGTATAACCAGAATAACAAAAGCCAAAATAGTGCTAAATTAGTTATATAGTCTTAATTATTATTATTAAAAAACATTCGTTAGAAGTGAAAAATCCACCATTTTGCTTCTATTTCAATTACCGGAGCACTGTTCCTCAATCAACTTTAGATTTATTGTATAACCTTGTACGCAGTGCAGACATGATTTTTTAAAATCAGAAAACTTGTTTGAATAGAATCAACATTTTAAAACGTATAAATTTGTTTATTAATAAAAAAATCAATCCAGCAGTAATAGGCACAAAATTATTACGAGGGTGCTCATTACTGCGATCCAAAATGCAAGCCATATGCACCCAATACTGCGTTTTCCATTTAACACACGCCAGACACTTTAAAATGACAGGTTAATTATTGTAATTTGATTTATTATTAAACGATGGCACAAAGCGAAAAAGAAGGAACCAATTAGGAAGCCAAAAACTGAAAGCAAATATTTAAAAATATATTCTTACGGAAAAGAAAATTTGCTGCTTGTCGTGAAAGAGGTTATGCATTAAGAAACTTTTGCAGCTGTATCACGAAAATATTCCATACCAGAATCAACAATAAGAGCCCGTTGTAAAGGAAAATATACAGGCAAAAAACTGGGACCTATTACAATTTTATCTAAAGGAGAAGAAGAAGAAGAAGAAGAAGCAGAAGAAGAAGAAGAAGAGATTCTTGTGAAGTGTATTTCACTTTCGGAATTATATTTTTTTGTGGTTAAATTATACTTGAAAGAAAATGATATCCATCCCTGCCCCTGACCATTTTCATTCAGAAACATATTGTCACGGACAACAGACCGCAGTTTAGAAGCAATGAGTTGGAGCTACTTTTTAAAAGCAATGGTGTTAGCTATAGCTTTTCTCCACCCTATCACCCAGCGACAAATGGTGCAGCTGACAATTCTGTAGGCACGTTTAAAAATAAGATAATAAAAATTGTAAAAGGGGGAGAAGGGGTAGAAAAGTGATAAATAAATTTATGTTCGATTGTCGTTGCACGCCACGTTGCACGACCGGAAAGTCACCGATGTGGTTGTTCTACGAGCGAGAGCTTAAAACACGATTTGATTTGTTGAGGCCAAGTACACGAGATAAAGTACACGAGAAGCAGCAGTCGCAGATTGAGAATAGTTCGCATTTGCGCAATGTAGTATTAAACGTAGGGGATTTAGTTATGATTAACAATTACGGTACATCCGGTGAAAATCGTATCCCGGCCGAAATTATTAAAGAGTTTTCACAGTTTACGTTTAGAGTGAAAACTGAATCGGACATTGTCACGAAACGTCATACCGACCCGATTGTCACGCTGGTACGTCGCTCAGCGCAAACAGCGAACCGTCAGCGAAATTAATAAGATGCATACGGATATAAACTAAAGAGAGCGCGCTTCTTCGCCGGCAAAGAAGGCCGTCATCGCGTGTTAGCAATGTCATTAGTCTAAAGTGCCCGCCGTCTTAGACATACACGTATATAATTCTTTATTAAAGCCTAATATGTTAAATGATCTCAGTGTTTTACTGCCTATATACCCACGGACCTACGGACCCTTGGCAGAAGGCCCCACTTTACCCCTCATCACTTTATCCACAACCTCCCGGGCATACGCTTGTGCAATTTTGCTTTTCTCTCCCCTTCTTAGTTTCTGTTCGAAGTTCCAGGCTCCTGTCACATGTCTATCATTTTTTCTCGTCTATTTCTTCCCTCAGCATATAACCTGGGCAGCTCCAACACACTCCCACAAGCCATCTCAAAAATCTCTTGTGCAAAGTTTCAGCTCTCTTACGTTCTTTCCATCCCCAACTTTTCACTCCATAGCTTAACGCTAATCATACTAACACATCAAACACCCGCGCTATCATCTTACAGGCATCCTTAAACACTATTTTCCCTATACCGCATATGTCACTGTTAAACCCATTTCTCTCACATAGTCTTCGAGCACTCTCAAACAGATTCATATCTCTTTGATCACCCGCTACTAGCATTACATCATCTACATATGCCAGTGAATACACTTTGCATTTTACTAATATTGTCCCACCTTTCCCTTTTCTCTCCACTGTTTCCCCTGAATCTGCCAGAAGAATACTAAATGGAAATGGACTCAACGGGCACCCTTACTTTAGCCCCCTTGCTGTCCGAAAGTCCTCACCTTTCTTATCTCCTATTTTCCACCCATACCTTAATATCCACAAATATTACTTTTATCGTCTCTATTAACACTTCGTCTAATCCTCTCTCTTTCATAGCTGACCATAACACCCTCCTGTTAACTGAGTCAAATGATGCTTTAGAGTCTACAAACAGTGCAATTTTCTTCCTTTCCTTCCGCCTTAACTTTCTATTAACTGAATACCTGAGCACAGAGACGTTATCTTAGATTCTCATAATGTTTCTAAAACCCGTTTGGTTGTGTGGTAAAATTCCCTTTTTTCACCTTCCTTTGCAACCGCCTTCTAAGCACTTCAAAATACATCGTATATCCCACCAACATGAGTGTGATACCTCTATATTTGTCCACCCTTTTGCCCTTTCCTTTCTAAATGAACGGTACTACCTTCACTGTCTATCATTCCTCGGGCCACCCTTCTTCTTTCTATACCTTCTTGCAAATCCTCCACATCTCTTTTTCACCCTAATCCTCCTTATTGCAGGGCTTCATTTTCCAAGCTGCCTTCCCATGTTGCCTTGTATCTTATGTATGCGCATTATTTTGTGGTTACGTCGTTTTTCATCTTTGCCTTTCCGATAATTTGGTAATTATTTATGAAATAAACTTTTTTGATTGCCTGCAAACAAGGTTAGTTCCGGGAGATTAGTTACTATGTTTATTTGTAAGTCCAAAGTTTTCGGCCAAAAATATTGTGTAGTTTGGTTGTAACGCCCGGGAAAATTATAACACACATAAGCTCAAAATATACACACACTTTGTTAGCAATTTAAAAATTTTTTTGAAAAAAAAACACAAAAAAGTGTGCGAGGACTGCCGTTAGCATGTTCGCTATCATTTCCCAGACTTTGAAGACAAAATATTTCTTACCCTAGGAAAAAAGCCGGGGAATCTAACACTGAAAAAATCGATACTAATTCCTAAGCGTTATGCAAATTAATCACATTTTTCTCAATTAAAACTTTTTTGAATTAACTCACAAAAAATGCGCGGGTCAAATTTTGCATCTCTAAATAAACTGCGGCTTTCAGGGCCATCAAAAATACCTTAATTTAATTTAGCATCACTTTTGTGTCTAAAAACTTGGCCCAAATATTCGAAGCATTGCCCTTCCTTGTTTAAAGCTTTAACAAATTATTTCATTACACCAAGCTTGATATGAAGAGGAGGTATTCACATTTTGGATGGATTGACGAGTGGTTCATTTATAATATTCCGCTTTCCAGGTTCAAAAGATGTTCTTGATGGCCAAGTTTTTTTTGTTTAGTGATTTTTTCTATCCCTGCTATCAAACATACACAGGTAACATGGATACTTGGTGAATCAAGATAGTTGTCCAAGTATCATAGAGAAAATTCGGAAGTCTCCACATAATCGCCACTGATGTTCTTCATACTTAATTTTTTTCAAAACCATGTCAAGGTTTGAATACTCTTCTTTAAGTATAGTTGAATGTGCTAATCGTACAAGAGCGTATTTGTTTGTATTGTGAAGAAGGACTGCCTTTAGGCTGCACTTTGATGAATCAATATACAACCTCCATTTCTCAGGTTGATATATGTTTCGTTTAGGCTCATTGATAAGTCCTTTCATATATTTCCAGTAAACTAGATTTGTATCTTTTTCCGAATATTTACGAAAGTTTTCCTCTCGATTTCGATACACAGTTACTTTAGTGCCCTTCGTCAACATATTTCTACTCTTTAACTCCGAAGAAATAAATTTAGCTTGTTCCTTCGATAGGCTAGCTTTTCTAAATAGATTATTAAGATTTTTTTGATAAAATTTTTTCGTAAGTCTCTCTTCATCGAAAGGGATGAATTCCTCTTCGCTATCGGAAGAATACTCGTCTTCAGTCTCATCGGAGTCACTTGAAGCCGTCTCATCTGACATGGTTTCAAACGTTTTATTTTTTCTATCATGACCACGATTCCTAACTTTTTTTTTTAAATTTACATCGACTTGCAGTGCATTAAATCCTGTAGTGAAGCTGGCTCGTGACTCATTATCTTCTAGGCCTTCTACGGTCGTCTTTTTTGGGAGCTGAACGCTTGTAACAGTAGGGTAAGCTACTTGATTTTTTAAAATTTTGTTTACACCGTCTACTGTCGTGAAACAAAAAAAAGCAATCATTTTCGTCGCATGGTTCTTCCCATATTTTCGGCGTTGTAAACTTTAGCTTGCTCTTATCCTTATTTGTTTCGCAACGGCTGATCATGTTGTTGCACGTGCTGCAGATTACATGAGGAAACTAATTTTTATGTTGCTGTGAAATTTCAATTTCAAACCATGTTCTGTATAAATCTCCAATTCGGTTTGTTATTTTTCTTCCTCTTTTCCCAATGTATTCTGAACAAATTTAACAAAAGTTATCCGGATTTCCAGTGCATTTGTGAGTGTATCGGTTGCTGGATGTACCAGCACAGTTTATTGAAGGTTGAAAGTTATCCATAAAAAACATATGACCCCGCACGCTAGAAATCCTGTCCCGATCGCAAGTGAGTCCGCCCTCCCAGGGCTTCGTTACTACGAAGGGCTGGGCCGGACGAATCATTCTACACGTCCTATTTTAAAAGGCAATTGTCATCGTGTCATCCATGCGACGAGAAGTTTGAGCCTCATTTTGTCACGTGACACTTCCCCACTCTGAGCTCACTGGATAAGCCAGCAAGTCGCTTAGTTTGACTGTAGCAGTCGTATAAATCAGTCTACGCACCAGTGACGTGCCGGAAAAATGTTGAGTGTCAAAAGGAGCAACGGGTAAATCTCAAGTTTTTTGTTAAACTTGGAAAATCATTTACCGAAGTTGATGCAATGTTGAAAGAAGTATACGGGAATGAATGCTTATCCCGCACACAAGTTTATGAGTGGTTCAAACGGTTCAAAGAGGGACGTGAAACGACCGAAGATGATCCTCGCCCCGGACGGTCTACAACGTGAAAAACTGATCAAAACATTTTAAAAATTGGTAAAATCATCCCCAAAGATCGTCGTCTAGGCATTCGAACAGTTGCCAAAATCACAGGAATCGACAAGGAATGTGTCCGCCAGATTTTGCATGATTACTTCAACATGCGTAAATTTTGCGCAAAAATGGTTCCGAAACTCCGCACTCACGAGCAACAGTAATCACTTGTGAAGAATCGTGGTTTTTTACCTACGACCCCGAAACAAAACGCCAATCCATACATTGGAAGAGCCCGAACTCCCTAAGGAAGAAAAAAGCCATGATGAGCAAATCCAAATTCAAAGCAATGATGATTCTCTTTTATGATATTCTGCTTTGTCCGTGAAGGCGTTTTTCGTAAAATATGGCATCACTGTGTTGAATTATCCACCCTATTCACCCGACCTTGCCCCCTGTGACTTTTTTTTGGAGCGGTGGAGATTTTGAAGCAGCTGACAGAAGTGAATTTCCAGGAGTGCTTCAACCAATGGAAGATTCGTATAGAGCGGTGTAGAGATTGCCAAGAAGAGTACACTGAAGGTGAAAAAATTCGACTGTAGTTGGTGACGAATAAAAAAAGTTATAACAGCAGTTCGGTTATTTAATAGCCACACCTCGTACATGCCACGCCATTTATGAGACTAAGTGGTGGGGAAAGGATGCATATAAGCTACTAGCTGCGCACAGGAGCTTTAAGCACCTATGCAGAGTACAACATTACAGTGTTACCCTTGTCTAATCTGGTCGGATTACCAATTACTATTTTTTACCATTTTAGATTATGTTGAAAATATTTGCTTTGACCACCATATACATATACATATACATATTTCAATTAAACGAATCAGCTCCTTGTAGTTTCAGGGGACATGATTTTTCATGCGTTGTGGCAGTCTCCAAAGCCCTGCAAGGATTAAAATTTCTCGAGCAGTAACTGGGAAACCCCCCAATCTGACTTCAAATTCGGATTCAGCGACGAAAAATACATAAGAATACACCTGTCTGGTGATCTGCTCCAGATACTTTTTTCTTTTTGTCGGCCTGTATTATCTACATCCATTTGTAAAGTGACATGTGATTTTTCTAAAAAAAAAACTTAACAAATATAAAAACTGACATGTACAGTGTTATTGACTAAACGTATTTCAGTCAACTTTTCTATTTTTGCAAAGTTCTTGTAAAAATTCAAAATAAATCCACTTCGAAATTTTTTCCTCCCGTCGGTCCCACGTCGTCTGCTTTCCGGTAATTTTCGGACATTTCAGAAATTAAAAATGAATTTCAGGGTAACAGTGAGCCGCACCAGTCACTATATAAACGTAGATGTAGTGCAGATTGAGTTACCCACGATAATGGTAATTTAGCACGGGAATAAACCATTATGATAGAGCATAAATTTCCAATTCAAACTTTTTGACATATAATTTAAAATACGAATGAACTGCACGGAGAAATAAATTCAAGTAAAATAGCAAGGATATCTCTCATGAGTTTATGGCAGATTTATTTCATGATATTTTAGCTATAATTCATGCACTTTATGCACGCGTATGTCTTATACTAGAAAAGTGAAAAATTACATGGTCGAAAAAAAGTCTAGCCGAGCCATAAAACGCTATCACTTGACTATGCTGTGATTGCAAGAAACCCTTATGATTTTGGTATAGGTTTATGCGCGTCACATTCTCCCACCATACGTGCAAACAGCAAGCGCTAATAGGCGTGCCTTAAGACCTCCATTGTAAGAAACTCATCAGGAAATCGGAAGGGTTTCTTTCAGATAAATCTTAGCGCATTTTTCTAATCAAAATTCCATGCGCATTTCCCGATAAGTACTCCTTGACTATCCATCTAACTAGGCTTAGTTGTTCTACATTTCTAGTATAGATCTTGAAATCATCCGTATAAAATACATGAGTGAATTCGATAGTTCCTTTGGGAATCGCGAAATGAGAGAGATAGTGGCAATAGTGTGCGGCAAAAGAAAAAAGGATTTATGGTGTAACCCTGAAAGACGACCTTCTAAAAGGTGATACATTTAATTGTTACACGACTTATTCCAGATGAGTTAGTAAATCTATTTTTTTTCAAATGTGAGTTAATCTCTTAATGCTCCTCACTGTCTGGATAAAAATTTAAGCTTCCAAAGAGACAGATCTGTAGATGAGCAGGTTCTCCAGATATCCTGCTACGCCTTTTTTTGAGCAGCTAGATTTTATAGAATTCTCTCCAAAATACTCTGACCTCTGCTTTGGGCAGTTGGTCGAAAGTAACTGAAAACTTGAACTTTTGGTCTTATTATCAGCCGTTGATTTCGCTTAATGGTTTGCATCCGCCATAGCCTTGATAATCTGAGGAAAGCAAAAATTTGCTTCTTCGACAAGCACTGATCTTCTATATCTCTGTGAAGGTTTCGGTGCATTTTCCCGTCGAGTTACTATTGGCAGATTTGATCAAATTCGCTTTTTTACTTCGTATTTTAGAAGTGAGGCATCTAGATGTAGGAATGCACTTTCCTCACTTCTGATGTTAAAATTCAGGCAAAGGTTCTCTAACGCCTGTACTGTCGAGTACCTGGCGACCGAAGCATTTCTCGTCTGCTTTCTTGATCCAGACCTTCAGAAGTGAGTACTATAGATAAGTAATGTTTGGCACACTGTGCTCACCAATGATATTGGAGTTAAGGCGGACTGTTTCAGCAGCCTCCACCGGTGCTTTGTACGGAAAAACTCCTTTGCCCCTTTCTTCGTGTTTTCTAACCATTTTAAGAGGAGGATCCCATCAATTTGAGTCTATATGTGGTGTACCCAGAAAAATCCTGTAAGGAAAAAATTCAAGATTCAGTATTCCACGAACACCTTCACAGCATTAGATGTGAAATGAGGGAACAGCAGACTTAAGGATATCGAGGGATCTGAGCTCGTCCTTCGTCCATGGAACTACCCCAAATGAATAGAGTACTGCCGGGACAACAAGCATGTTTGTTGCAGATATTTTGTTCCTCGCATCAATCTCTAGATGTACCTCATGATGTTCAGATGAACGTTGAAGCTTTCAACAGACCGATAAGTCTATGCGAGGTTCGATCGAAAGCTTTCCCGTAGTCCATCAAGGCAATTGATATGTAGCGCTGGTAGGATGCTATGTCTTTACAGACACATCTATAGATTAATTGTTCTTCCTAAAACCTGATACGCCTTTCTTTGAGCCACTAAGTTGCCCATCTTCTTTAGGGGCACTCCACGTCCTTCCACCAATTGCTCCGAAATGAACTTTTTCAACTTTAGATGTGAGGTGAAAATATGGGCCAGATACTTGTGGGTTAAAGGGAACTTTTTTTATCAGAAGCTCTTTAATAACATCTGTCCCGGAGAGTGATATTTGGGCATTTCTTCGTAGGTATTCTGAGGCCAATCGAGCCATCAAATCAAAAGTATTGAGATTTTGCCGGTACATGGCATTGACTCTGTCTTAATTGTCTCCCCCAACTCTAGGGTAGTCGGCATTGTGGTCTGACCCACTGTCGGGAGACCTGTGCGTTCGATTATTTTGAACCGCACTTGCAACTATGTTTGGTATTATGATTGCTGTTTTCATGAGCAGTTTGAGACACCTCAACCAGGTGTAATTCGGCTTTTGGCACGGATCTTACACCTCCGCTTGGAGGGTATTCCTTCGGGACTATCCTTGGATAATTGTCCGCGACTGCTTACTAATTATTGTTCATCCTCTGTCTTATAGATTCAAGGATTTTCTAATGTCGCTGAAATATTTTTTGCTTGGATTTTTGGGTGTGTATTTGTGTAGTTTCATAATTGGAGATACGTTTTTTTTACCAATTTCAATGATACTTGGGAGATCTGCTGATCGTTGGCTTAAAAAATACTCTCTTAGTCGAGAGGCGATAATCTGGATTTTAAATCTTTTTTGTTCATTATCATAAAAAGTTAAAATAATATCCTTAGATAAAATGATAAAACTGTATCGCAGATATTATTCTACTACAGGGCTTTCTTTCCAATCTAGGAAGTACTTACTTCCCTGTGTGATTATGCATTTTTTTAACTTTTTATTTTTAGTCACAATCGGGAATTAGAAAACAAAAGTAAAAAACGAAATAATTTGTAACCGAAGTTAAAAACTACTGTGCATTTTATTTGCTATTTTTTTACTTTACTTTAGTCAGTTCCGGATATTAATAAATAAAAAGCATGAGCAATCTAATACAATAACGAGTTAAACTGACTACTACTTTTTCATCTCTATAAATTTAATTTGACGTCAATAACGAGACTCAACAAAGAAGCGAAAAGATTTTCGCGAAAAGATTTTCACGAAAAACGATCTTGAATTTAATACCGACGGAATTATTAAGTTGAGTCCGTAGCGCGGTCAACTAATTGTATGCGAATCATTATCGTAAACTCTGATTTGGTGAGTGGGAGAAGCACTTCTTTTGGTCGTTGAACACCTGTTGGCGATTATCTGGCCCTAATATGCAAAATTGCATTTCTCACGCCCCATAGATGTTCTTCCGAGGCAACACTTCCAATAATTCGATGATCCGGATTTTCAATACCACTCATTTCTAGAAGTTAATGAACTCAGATTTTTCGCAACTACTGATACTTTTTATTTGAAGACTAATAGAAGTTTAGAAATTGGAAGGTTCATTGCCTATTAAAATTCCAATGGATATAATTTCCTATAGTCTTTATTAGAGTAATATTATACTCCAAAGGGCAGAGCTTATGCTAAAATTCATAAATAAGTAGAATCACAAATAGAATATATCTAAAATCATCAATTGAATTTTTATTTGAAATTATATTTTGTACCTTTACCTTTTCGTTTTTTTTGTCTTCGTCAATTATTTAAAAATCTTCTTTGTTGTATCTTTACCCTTTCATAATTATTATTAAAGATTCTTTTATTGTTCCTAATTTCTTTTTCTGACTTACTATTTTGTTGTATAAATTTAATGTAAGGAGTGTAAGGGTGCAAAGGTGTGAGGCTTAGCATCTCGTGTGTGTGCATCTGTGTACATGCGACAGTATACCCGCCTGTACAATTGATCGGCAAGTTAGGTGCCAATTGCACATTAAATATAATTACGAGCAAGAAGAACAAGTTTAGGGAATATAACGGGGAGTCCAGAAAGATGGAGCTGGCTAGACGTCTAAATGTCGGATACATATACTGCCGGATGAAGGCTACATTGCGAAACTCGTTGTTACCGTTGACACAGTCCCGAGCAAATTGCTCGGGAATGTACGAGAGAAGACCGCACTAGCACTCGCTGCAGTTACGGTCTGGAGGACCATAATGAGGCGCAGTGCCAGAAGAAGGAGGCTCCACACCTGCCTCCCACAGCAGTTCCAAGGTCGTCGGCAGAACGCGTCCTCGGGTTGCGGATAGAGGGTCCCTGTACCAAGGGTTTCTGCAGAATATGGTTACAAAAATAAATAGGCAGTCGCGGACAATTGTCCAGGGGTGGTCCCGAAGGAATTAACCCCCAAGCGGAGGTGTGAAAACCGTGCCGAAAGCTGAATGGCACCTGGGTGAGGTGTCTAGAACGGTGACTCTGGGATACCGGGCGATCTCTCAGAGTACGCAGCCTTATCCTTGCATGCAGGGCTCCACAAGGATGGACGAACCCCTTTCCCTAGCTTCTCGTGGGAACAGAATGACAACACCAAACATAGTTGTAGTAAATGCCGACCAATCTAGAGTTGGGGGAGCCAATGAAAATGGATTCAATGTGATGGATCGGCGGGATCGCCCTTTTCGCAGCAACGTCTGCGAAACCATGCTGAACTACTGCGTAAAAGGGGCTATGTAAACGGAACGCCTACTCTACCACAGCTAGAACAAGCCGGCAACAAAGAAAGAGAGGCGATACTAAGACCAACCGCGGGCAGGCACCCAATAGATGAACAGCGATGCTTTACGACCCGGAGAAACATCAACACCAAGGTTTCTCTCAAGCCTAAAGATCTGGCTTAAATGGATGACGAGCTTCGTGAACATTTTTCCGGTGAATCCGACCTCTGGGCTATCAATTATTATGTGTATAATGCCGAGAGAGCTTTTGTCCGATGCGAGCCGTAAAACAAAACCAACGGCTGATCATAAGACCAAAAGACGAATGCATCAACTTGCCATAAGATAGGCTGGGCAAGACAGTACGCGTCCCGCATTCAATGTGTGATTGACTATATGAAGAACTATTGATGAAGAACTATTCCGCACCGGGACCAGATTGTATCGAAACTTTCTGGTGGAAGAAGTTTTTCAACCCATCAGCATTTGGCCCGTATTTTCACCTCATATTTGAAGTTGGAAGAGCCGATTCCAGAGTGGTTGGTGGAAGGGCGCACAATACTCCTGCCGAA
>NC_046663.1:137502704-137503762 GCF_010883055.1 Belonocnema kinseyi
TTCATTTGGAGTAGTTCCATGGACGAAGAACGAGCTCAGATCTCTTGATATCGGGACAAGAAAGGTTATGCACATGAACAAAAGCATACATCTTAAGTCTTCTGTTCCGCGACTCTAGATCTCACGTCAACAAGGTGGTCGCGGAATATTGAATCTTGAATGTGTTCGCAAAAGGATTATTCTGGGTACAGAGTATTCTGGGTGAGCAAAATGCATCAAATCTTATCTATCTCGAGTAGTCACTCCTGAAAATCCGGATTAGGAAAGCACAAGAGAAAAACTTTCGTGAACAGCTCCTCGATAAGAGGATGCACGGTATCTTCCACAGAAATGTGAAGAATCAGTCAATGTCTTGTGAGCTAACGTTTGCTTTCCTTAAATCGCCCGGATTGAAATCTGGTACAGAGGGTTTCATTTTTGCATGCCAAGAGGGTGTCATTTCTACCTTAACATACCATCACCACATTTTGAGCCAAGACATTCCTGATGATAGCTGCAGGGCGTGCCATGCACACCCCCAGCATTTAGCTCACATACTATCTAGGTGTCCAACTCACGCGGGAACGACCTACATTCAAAGGCACAATGCGGCACTAAGAGTGCTTTATTACCATCTCTTGTTACTCCTACGGCATTCACCTTAATGTCGCTCCTCTAAATGCTCCTAGGGAAATTGAGTCAATTGTCGAGAATGGGAAGTGCCGCATGTACTGGAACTTTATATTCTCGACAATTGTTTCTGTTGCTCACTCGAGGCCTGACATGGTTCTTCTTGACTTCGAGAAGCGAACCATGTTCGTTATCAAATTTTCGGCACCAAGGATTGTACCAGGAATATTCTGTTAAACTAATCGTCCTTATCATCAGCGCTCTTGGAGGTGCCAAGCTTTCAATTGATAATAGCCTAAAAAGCATCCCTGCGTGTCAACAATATGCTAGAACACTTGCGGGAAAAGTGCAGAAGGCGATTGTCCTTGGGTCACTCCGTGTTCTTAGGGTGCACGAGGCTTTTGCTGGATCGTCGTATTGATTCCTTTACAGACTGTAACCACCTATCT
>NC_046663.1:137503862-137516667 GCF_010883055.1 Belonocnema kinseyi
ACATACATAACTTGTTTACATCTGGCACTGAGGAGGACCCGTATCCGTGGTCGAAACCACGGTAAATCATACCTATGGTCACTAGTGGTCACAAATGACGTATTTTCGAATTGTTAACATTCCGGCGCGGAAACTGTACCTTTATAGTGGAAGAATTCTTTGTACTTTTTTCAGATTTTGAAAATAATGATTGAACGTCCGCCCGGCTAATCAATTTCTTATGAATATCGTATTCTTATGGATATGAATAAGCCTAAAAGAAATGTTTTCATAAAGAAAATAATAAGAAGCTGAAAAGTACTACAGTTGTTTTTCATAAAGTTTAAAATGTATAATTTAAAAATGGATCATTTTAAATAGATCATGTCAATCAGATAATTAACAGAAATAAGAAGAGTTTCGTTCCTAAGGGGCAAAAAGAGTCTATAAATATCAAGACAATGACAGGAAGGGTATATTTCCTAATCTGTTTATACTATAAAGGTAAATAAAAAAAATAGATATCTCGATCTTAAAGTTGAAAATTAAATATGAAACATAAATTTATGTAATTTTCACTTAAAATAGTTTTATCATAATTAAATAAATTTGTAAAAAATTGTAAAAAATAAAATTGCTGAAAAATTGAAAATATTTAAAAAATTAAATTCTTTGAAACTATAATTGTCCCCAAACATAATAGTTCACAAAAAAATTTAAGTCCTTAAAAATAGTGGAATATAATTAAATTATTATCATTCACAACATTCATTCTATTATTCTTGTAAATTTATTATTTTTACCTAATTTAGATATTGAAACTATTCTCACTAAAATCTAATTCCCAAGAAACCTATCATATGGTAGTAGGACAGGTGCAACATATAAAGGTGAAAGTCTGGGCCTCAATACCTGGGTCCAAAGTAAGCAGTTTAGGACCTCCGCTGACGAACAAATAAATGCCGCATAGTGACAACGGTGCAAATGCTCAAATAAATTTTCTTTGCTAAAATCAGTCAAAATTATGAAAACCGGATGCACGCTCAATTATTTTTGAAAAATGAAAAAATACACAAGGACTTTTTTCACTATGAAGATTCAGTTTCTGGATGGGAATAGTCCAAAAATTCGAAAACACGTTATTTCGGAACACATTAATGGTAACTTTGCACGGCTGTTAGATGGTTAGTCACAGGGCACGGCGAAATCAGGACAGACTGGCGAAACCCTGATGTATCTTGGGGACAAGGAGGTACCGGTGTTTATTGGGGCATCGAGATAATAAGATTTTGCTTAACGGGATTAATAGAGGACAGTCTCCTGAGGTGTTTACTAAAATTTTTTAAGGTTTAACCTTATGTATAAACGCGTGGGATATATACATAAAGCGGTGTTTATCGGGTCGGCGAGATAATAAGATTTTGTTTAACCCTTAACTTTTAGTAAATGCGTGGGAGGGAAAATACCTAAAACGGTGCTTATCAGG
This sequence comes from Belonocnema kinseyi, assembly GCF_010883055.1. Lineage (NCBI taxonomy): Eukaryota > Metazoa > Arthropoda > Insecta > Hymenoptera > Cynipidae > Belonocnema > Belonocnema kinseyi. The sequence goes on from NC_046663.1 coordinate 137,505,328, forward strand.
TCATCAAATTAAAAGCTTCAATATAACACATAAAAGAAAATGCAAAACAGTGAAACTTATTTAGCATGAAGAAATAAAGAACACAAATCTAATCAACGTTTTAAAAAGTTGAAGATATAATAATAAAAAGACTTTGTAAGGTTAATTGTTTGAAAGAATTAACGGTGTTAATTGGGCCGCATTCATGCATTACACGGTGTTTATTGTCTCGGTGAGATAAAGCGATTTTGTTTAATATTATTGGTAGAGGACAGTGTCCTAAAATGTTCGCAACATTTATAATAGCTTTTAACCTTCTAGTAAATGCATGAGAGGAAAAATGCTTCAAACGATGTTCATTAGGTAGCCAGATGAAAATCTTCAAAATTATCTGCAAAAGAAAATGCAGAATACTGAAACTTATTTCTCACGAAGAAAACAAGAACGTTAATCTTCTCAACATTTTCAAAAGTCATAGAAATAATTATAAACAAAAGTTTTGTAAGGTTGAATGTTTGGAAGACGCTTACTACCCATGTTTTAGTTTTTAACCTTCTAGTAAATGCGTGGGAGAAAAATGTCATAAAACAGTGTTTATCAAGTCGTCAAATAATAAGCTTCAAAATGGCACGTAAAACAAAATGCAGAACAGTGAAACATATTTAGCATGAAGAAATCAGAAAAATCAATCTAATCAACGTTTTCAAAAGTCGTAGAAATAATAATAAACAAAGATTTTGTAAAGTTGAATGTTTCAGAGATTTAGCGATGTTTATTGCGTCGCGTTATTGCTTAAACAGTGTTTAACGGGTCAGCGAGATAATCCCATTTTGTTTAATGGGAATAATAGAGGACAGTCTAATTAGATATTTGATACCTTTTTGTTAGTTCTGAAGCTTCTAGTGCATGCAAGAGAGGAAAAATACGTAAAACACTGTCCATCAGGTCCTCAAGTTGGAAGTTTCGAAATTACATTTAAAACAAAATGCAAAACACTTTGACTTAAATAGCATGAAGAACGCAAGAAGGTCAATCATATCAACGTTTTCACAAGACGTAGAAATAATAATAAACAAAGTTTTAGTAAAGATGGAAGTGAGACATTTAACGCTGGTTATTGGATCCCTATCAAACATTAAATTGTGTTTATCGGCTCAGCGAGGTAATCAGACTTCGTTCGTGGAATTAATAGAGGACAGTCTATTGAGAAGTTAACTGCATATTTTTCAGTTTTTAAACATCTAGTAAATGCGTGGGAGCAAAAATACATAAAGCGGTGTTCATCGGGTCTTCAAATTAGAAGCTTTAAAATGACACGTAAAATAAAATTTATAACGGTGCAAATTATTTAACATGGAGAAAACAATAACGCGAAACTCAGCACTGCATTGAAAAGTCTGAAAAATAGTAATAAATAAAGGTTTGTAAGGTGGAATTCTTGAGCTATTTAACGGAGTTTATTGGTTCGTAGTGATACATTAAACAATCTTTGTCCGGTTTACGAGATAATGAGATTTTTTCGATTGGATTAATAGAGAGCAGTCTTATCAGTTGTTTAATACCATCTTTTCTAGCTCTTCAACCTATAGTAAAAGCGACGGAGAAAAAAATACATTAAACGGTCTTTATCAAGTTGAAAAATAAAAGGCTTCAAAGGGACACGTGATAGAAAGTGCAGAATAGTGAAACCTATTAAGCATGAAGAACACAAGAACGCCCTCTAGTCAACGGTTTCAATAGAACTTCGGGAAATCCGTGTTAATACTTATTGATACATTGATAACTGATCATGACATTTCTAAGTGAAATAACTGCCAGATGTGTGCGAGCTGCTAAACTCTCTTACTTATCTAACTCGGACTTAATGATAACCTTTATATACTTAATGAAAAATATGTGCAAAAACATCTAAGCAGGTATTTGAAGATTTAACGACTTTAGAACCACCTACCACCCTCGTACTGATATTATATTCTACCAATGCCTTTAAATATCTCATTTAAAACGTTATTATATTATCAAATATGCGGAACAAATCGACGAATCACTTTTCATAGAACCCATCAATTTGCTGACGTATGGGCAAGCCATATTGATATTCTACAAACTCAATACATGTCACGTAGTCTTCAAAGACGCTACCAGTAACGGGCGATCTGCTGAACGCTCTTGCGTATCTAACTTGCACGCAATAAGAAACTGCACATACCAAGTGAAATATATTTGTAAAAATATTTAGGCAGGTAGCCGATAACTTTACGACTTTGAAAAAACCTTAAAACTAATTACTCATTATATATTTCGCTAACGATTTTAAATCTGTAACGAGAAATTCAAACGATCACTGTTCAAAAAACACATCAATAAATCACGCAGGTGACGTTTTAATTATATATGTTTTGTTCACGTTTTTACCACGACCTGGCTATCTTCAACGAAACGTGTAAGTGGCAATAAAGGTTAATATTTTAATCGGCATTCCATTTACCTATTTCCTCCTCGTCATTACCCACGTAATACCTGGCGTCCAACCCAAAATCCCACACTTTTCCTTTTTTTTAAATACTAAACCTGTCAAGAAAAAGGGAAACACATTCTAAAACTTAAATAAACTCTGGCTTCAAAGGAAACTTTACTTTCAACTCTACTGATGACTCTTATTTATAAAATTTTGAATCTGCATGCTATTTGATCTAATGCCTCGTATTGATGATTCGTATTGTTGATTTACCATGATTTACTATGATTTGTACATGAATACACAGGACCACAAGATGAAATTGAGGTGGAGCATCTTTCAGCCTAGTTGGCCATTATGTTTTTGGAGTCGCTGATCACGATCCCGGTGTCTATATGACACTATCACGTCTAGATCAGGGTCAAATGAAGGTCAAACACCGTAATTCGATTGATGCAATTTTTTGTACGTGTCTGCAAGTAGATCTGTGTTAACTTACATGGGCGCGTCTGTATGTATCTGACTATTTGCGTATGTGGGTGCAATCTGCGTCTTTGTGTGGATACGTGTATGTCTAGATGCGCCTGTGTATGTCTGCATCTCTGCTGATTCCGCTCATTTCTCAAGGTTTTTTGGCGCTATGGAAAAAATTGCGGGTGTTAAAGCTGTAACATGCCGTTACCTAGCACCCAGGCCCACGCGCACACCAATCCACCGATGTTGCTCCCTTCCACTCACCACCATCCAGTGCGCCGACACGGGCTATATACCTACCTGCGCGACGCAGAAACAGCAGTTCGTCGGGTGCGGTGAACCGAGTAACACCGGGGATCTCTCACCTAATGAAACTCCTCTGGCCGTCCTACACCCCCAGTAGGCGACTAGACAACCTTCCTCGCCCCCTAGTGCCACCCTGCTCCCAACCCCGTAGGCGACTTGGTCGGCGGTCGACAGGTGCCCCTATAGACGCCCTTCGAGTTCAGGGTACGCCGGCATCAGGTGCCGCTGACCAGCCTACCCGCGGCTCCGCTCCTCCTGCTCCCGTTCCCCGTAGCCGACTTGGTCGGCGGTCGACAGGTGCTCCTGTATCCGCCCTTCGAGTTCCGGGTACGTCGGCGTCAGGTGTCACCTAAACGGCCTACCCGCGGCTCCCCTACCGACATAAGGATAGAAACGACCCCAAGGTGAACTCCTACCTTCAGGGGGAGTCAGGGCCACGACATCCCCCATGTACCTGACCTGAACTGACCGCGGGGGTGACGTGGTTCCTCGACTCCTCGCACGCATGATCGCTAACCCGTAAGCGCAGCTAAACCGACGCCCCCTTTTCTTTTTATTTCCAGAGAACGGCTTCAGGACAGCCCTAAGACCTCCGCTCCGGACGATACACGCCCGCGAGGTCACGCACTCCGGGTCACGTATGACCCACATGGATGGCGGAGGGTTAGGGAAAAATCATTGATCAAAAAGGAACGAGATGGCAATACAAACAGAAAACCGAAATTCGGAGGTAGCATTATCCTGAAAAGTACTAGAGAGCATAAAAATAGTAGTTCAAGGTTACAAGACAGCGAAATCCCCCTAGCAACTACCAATCCTAACCAAACCCCAAAAACCAAAAATACTTTACTTCCGGAAACAAATCCTAAAATCTTCCTTCTTCGGTGAATTTCGATGGTAGCAAAGGTCAGAACTAAAGCCGTGCTACAATCTAAATTCTAGTATACTTTTTTTTGGAATGATTTTATAATCATTTTATAATACAATTGTGAAGGCTCAGTTTGTATTAAAACTTGGGTTGACTTAGTGCTGTGTTCTTTAAACAATTAGTCGTTTAACAAATACCACATAAACAAAAACGGTTAAATCAGTGAAATAATGAATTACCTAATCTGTAGAAAGGATCAGGTTCACAATCATAAAATTTTTTGATCAATACCGCACTTCGGGCGATTAATTTGCATATATCCTTTACTTGTTTTAGCTATTTGAGCTGAATTTATTCTAATAACTATTAAGTGATTTAACCATTTATTGCTTCTTTGGCATTTGCTAAACGATTAATTAGTTGAATCCCACAGCGCTAAAGTGAATTATTTAAAGAAAAAATAATTGCGGAATACAATGAGCGCAAGAAAGTAAGATATATCATATGTACTTGAAACAATGAAAAAGAGATGTTACAGCAGGGAAAGAGAAAATTAATTAATCGCATGGTAGTGAAGGAGTCGGTCAGATTCTGAATGAATGAGCAAAACAGCATGTCAACGGTTATAAATTTCTATTTCCCAGATTGTTGTGGGTTACAATGTAAATGGGAATCAGAAAACTATTATAGCATTTTACTCCCCATTTGATGGCGGAAGTGTCCTATATTAAATTTTAGGTGAGTTACTGTTATCTGATCTGAGGTCAAAGTCCAAGCCCACTGGCTTGGCTTCATGTACAAGAGGCAAAATTATTTGAAATCGAGATGTTTTGTTTCATGAGAAGTTTCGTGGATATGTTACTCATAATACACTTATAGCTTTAAATAAGGAACGTTCATATATTAACATTTTATACCAAACACTGGAATTTAATGACATAAACACTACAATCATAAAAAGTAACATTTGTTAATTTGTTTCTTTACAGATACATTTTTTTAAAATTATTTTCAAGAACTGAAAAATTATTTCTACATAGTTTCAGAACATCCAAATCATCCAAATCAAAAGAGAATTGTAGGTTAAAATTGATTTATCCACATGAACTTGTTTGTCATAGTGTGACACTTCAAATTAACACAGCAGAATAATTTAAAAATTTAAAAACAAGATTTTTCTCCCATGTTAATCTTATGGGAAACTTCAAATATATGGGGCGACGGATAAGTAGTAATCGATTTGACTCAAAGGAGGACTTTCCATGTTTGGAAATTTGAAACAATATCGCGATTGAATGATTTCCAAAGCAAAGTTTCCATATAAGGAGCAGCCTAATAGAAAAGAAGTAGAAGTACATAGATAAAGAGGGGATTGAAAGATACAGGCGAAAAGTCTGAATTGAAGAAGAGATAGAAAGCAATAGACGTAGATAGACAAAAACGTACGTTACTGATTTTAAGTTAAATTCAATAGAGGCAGTGATTTTTTACTGATTAGAATTTAGAGACAGGTATGAATCAAGAATGACAATGAGATAGATAAGAACACATGGGAATACAGTACAAGTCCGATAACTTTCCAAGTTCGGGGTTGTAGGGGCGGAAAATTCCAGGAATTGCGGACTTGTCGGATGCGCCCTCTATAATATCACGGTAATAGGTGCGCGCATGCGTAAATCATGTACGCATATCATTAGCAAAATAGCACACGTAGTGGGAGAACCACAATTGGCTTGCGTGCCGTACGTGTGATGACGTTTTAAGGAGAGTGCACACTTAGCGGACGGCAAGTTATCGGACTTCTACTGTAGGCGAAAGATATAGAAGTGAGGATTGAAAGGGATAGTCTTAGAACTATATTGACAAAGCGATCGAAAAAGATAGACGGGGATATATAAGGAATATGCGGACATGGAGAAAGAGGAATTAAAAGAGATAGGTGTAAATCTGTATTGAAAAGAGATAGAAAAATATAGGGGGGCATAGTCGAACGACAAGGATAGAGAAGTGAAGTTTAAACCAGAGAGAAGTAGAAGTTTACTGACAAGGAAATAGAGAGGCAAAGATAGAAACAGGTATAGCTGTATAAACAAGAGATAGAAAAAAGTAAATCTGGATAATCAATTGATACAAACAAATGCAGGTGGAATATGGATAGACGAGGGATAAATCCAATAGAGATGATTCTTCAATAATTAGACAAATGCTGTATTTCAAAAACACCAGAGATAAAAGAACAATCAAAGTAGATTTTTGTAGATGAAATAATCTACATATCTGGATATCCAATATTATTAAATTATTGAATCTATTAGCTTAGATTAATTCGGTTTTTATAACATTTTGAACATTTAGTACAAATACACGGATTTCGATTAATATGTTTTGAAGGTTACAGCATTTTCAAGGCACAAGTTTAATAGGATAACATTTTTTGGTTAACGAAGGGTCAATAATCATATCCCTCGGTCCCTGAAAATACTAAAATCATATATAACTTATTTTTCTAATTTAATCTATCATGTTTTGTTTGCTTATTCCACAATTTCCATTGTCCACATTACGATCTTAAAGATAGAAAATGATTAATAGTGAGAAAGCTTCTTTTTTTGACTTCCAGCAAGGAAGAATAAGTCTACAAAAACGAGAAAAAGCATAATATAGTTATATTGTTGTACTGAAATGATGAGTTTTTGAGGTCATAATAAGGTAAAGGAACCAATTCCTGGATGCGAACAATTTTTCAAGAAAAAAATGGTATTATTTTAACCTAAACAATTAAGATGTATTTTTCTGAGTAAAAGGCATTTGATATATCTTAATTAACACTTAATTAACACTTCCTGACATGTTTAAATAATTACAATTCATATATTATGATACAAGTAGGAAAACTTAGACATAATAGTAAGGAGGTGAGTTAAATTTATGCTGTACTATTTATAATACATTACATATAAACATAAATGCAGCTATAACCTTTTTAATAATAAGTACAACTTTTCTATCTTAATTATATGTGATGCGATATCAGAGAATAGGGGCCTACTAGGCAAAAGTTAAATTTTACAGGGCGAGTGATTGAAGAAATCTCGAGCTGGAGGCAGCAGAACGGAGAAGTCTCAGTGGAGAATTCTGACCTCCACTCCTTACAGATCGACCGTGTTATCCTATCTCTTCTTCTCCCATTCACGCGCTGGCAATCGAGTTCAAGTTCTCCCGTGTATTGCTCTGCACTGCAGAAATTTCGATTAATAACTTATAAATTGAAAGATAAAATAGAATTTTGATCCCAGTATTTGAATGCATCTTCACATTTTGAATTTTCTACGTAATTAATTGTGTATAGTTAAATATTACATTGCTTAAAGCTCTGCGGGCTTTCAGGTACACATTAGCATCATGACACTCACGCTACGTGCTCGATTTTTGACTGCCATTTTAAAATCTGTATTAGAATTCTCGATTTTTTCATAATATTTTGGATAAATAAAACCAAAATGACAAGTTCTATCAAAAAAATGTTTTAAAGACATTTTTTAGGAATTTTAAAAAACTGCAGTTTATTTTTTTTATTTATTTTTTTCCGCAACTCTTGTCGTTTAGCTCAGAATTTGGATTTGTTTATTTTTGTATAGTATTTTTAAAAAATAAAACCAAAATACCAAGTGTTATTTAATATTCTTTCAAAACTTTTACGTATCTGTATTCATTTGCATTAAAATTACAAGTTTCGATGCATAAACCCTAAAAGACTTATCCTATTAAAAAATAGTTCAAACAAAAATTGTAGATATTTTGAAGGGCTTGAATTCTAATTTTATTCGGTTTTAACGTATCTATTTTCGTTTGGCATAAAATGAATTATTCTATTTTTGAATAACATTTTCGATGGATAAAACCATACCCGTTGTTCAAAGAATGTGGGTTAACACACACGTTCTTTCTTTTAGGACCTAAAAAAGTGTGCCAAAGCTCGATTTCATCCGCTAATTTAGTTAGAGGTATCGTGTTTATGGACGGACGGACGGATTGTGTCTCAAAACGTGAAGATCCGTGCAAAAACTATGGTGTTAAATTTGATAAAATTCCAATACTTTCTCAATCATAAATTATGAGAAATTAATAAGTGATAGAAAATGTGTACCTCTTTTTTATGGACAACTTTTGCCAATCATTTTTTTTCGTGCCTTTTGTCGTTTTTCCACATATGTTTGTTATTCTTGATGTTATTTTTTAAGATTAAAACCAAAATTACGTTTCTTATTAAAAATTGACTTCTAGAAAATTTGTAGATGTTTTTTAGGTGTACAATTTTTGTGCACTTATTTTTTTCTTATCTTATGTCGTTTTTTCCAAAATTTAATTTTTTCCATTTTGAATGTTATTTTTCACGATTAAAACAAAAACTACGCATTCTATCAAAAACCGATTTAAAAAAATGTTTTGCTCTTTGTTAGTTAAACAACTTTAGCAGTTTGTGTCACTTGTCCAAAAATCTTTTTTTGTGTGTTATTTTTGGTATTTTTTTACGAGTAAACAACTATGAACCAAAGCAAAAAGTAAGCAATAACAAATTTGTAGATCATTTTTAGTAGTACAATTTTTATTTATTCATCTGTACTTGTATCTTGCATAGTTGCGCACCAAATGGTATTTTTTCATCATTTTTTGTTTGATCAAAATTTGAATTTTCTATCTTTTAAGAAAATTCAAAAACTTGTAACGATAATATTCTAGGGCTTTCAAAAAGCAATGTTTTTTTCTCTTGACTTCTTTTCATATCGGACGTTGTTTGGCTTAACATTTTGTTTTTCAATTGATTTTTAAAATTTTGTAAGTGTTGTAACACTGATATTTTTATGGCGGAAAAAGCCATAGAAATAGATTGTTCGGCTTTTTGAAGACTACCAATGGCCATACATAAAATCTTTGAATCTTAAAAACATTGTTAAAAAAAAACTTTTAAAAAGCTCTAACTTTTAGGCTTTCTATCCAAAATAGCTGATAAACGAACTCGTTCTTTCTTTTATAATCTAAAAAAGTGTGACAAAGCTCGAATTACAGTTTCTGAAGTATTTTTGGGTACATTAATGAAATTCCTGTCAAAAAAATAAACAGAAAATAATACTCTGCTAAATCATACCTGTTCCTTGAACTTAAATATGAATTTCACCCAAATAAAACTACACAAGTAAAATCATGGAGTTTTCTAAAGGAAATGAAGTACATAATGGCAATCAAAAGTTGATTTTATTTGGTATAATATTATGTCTCTATATAATGAATTTTGGAAACGATTTTTCTATATGAAACTCTCCTTGGAAATGTCAAACGGCAATCCAAATTACGAAATTAAATCTTTCCACGTTAAACTTATCCATATAAAATTTATATTAGTATCATATTTTATAAGCGAATTCAACATGCATTTTTATTATAAAATTATGATATTGACGTAAAGTAGAAAAAAAGGAAACAAATCATTTATATCTTGTAAAATAATGCAGATAAAAAATTTCTGATCGCATCCCTAGAAAGATCAGTTTAAGAACTTTTACAATCCATCGCAACCCGAATATTGATTTTTTTCCTAGTAGGTCCCTTTTCTCGGATCGCATCACATATTATTAAAATGAAAACCATGAGAATGTTTTAAACAATATTATTTTCATAAGAAAATATATGCACCATGTATATGATAAGAATGAAGGAAATCAATCGCTGCAATCATACCCTGCGCTACAACACGCCATCCATTTTTTCAATTTCGCCAAAATGTGAACTAGCGAAGCCAGGTAGAATTGTAAAGATGTATTCTAATTTATGCTCAAAGTCAATTATTTCTTGTTGTACGTAGTTGAAAACGGTTAGTGAACGAAGATGATTAAGATTTATCGGAAACTAAGTGTTACAGATCAAATTTTCATCGCATATAGAAAAAAACACGTTTTATGTTAAAACTGTTTTGGTGAAAGAAAACAATTAATTTAGTATGCTGTCTAAGTTTTCACATATCATAATCTTGAATTAACTTATCTGAACATAAAAATGAATATAAAATAAATTTTTATTAGTTTACACATGAAATATTTACTATCTTAAAAAATTATAACTTAAAAGTTAGCTTAGAATCCATATATCATTTCTGATCGTATATCAATGATATTATAAGCCTATAATTGTAGACGGCGCTCCAATCGAAAATTTCCCAATCCCCCCCACCCCATGTTCCGCAACCCGCAGATCGCGCAAACCAACTTCTTTGCCCCCGCACTCTGCTCCCGTCAAACAAGTCCATCGAATATTCCACGCCCAGTCGGTAAATACTTAAAAATACAAAATACAAATTTAATATTAAAGATTTTTTACATTATTTTTTTCAAAATATTATGTGTAGAATTTATTTTATTTTGTAGAGTTAATTGAAATTTCCTAAGTTGAAAGTATTATTTATTATAGATTTTCGTGGCACAGGATTGATAACTCGATTGAGTTAAAATAGAAAATTAATTTTCTAAATAAATATGATTGTGTAGCGTTCTCGCGTGTAGAATTAGCGAATGATAGTTTTTAGATGTAGAGTTAAATTTTACAGCATGACTAAAGACTCCCTCGCGATTATTAATTTAGGTAAACAATAATTCATAAATTGTTGTGTTTGTGTAATTAATTGTGAATTAAATCAATTATAATTAAACATTAAAATTTTAGAGTAGAACTACTTTTTATTTTAATTGATTTTTTATATTTTTTATAAAAATGTATGTATCTAACTATTTATGAATATTCTTCTTTCTTCATAATGTTTCTATATATACGATTATTTACAATCATTTACATAAAGTCTTATATCTAGTTTCTTATCTCTATTTCCTGTGATAGCGCCATTTAGGACTTATTAGCAAACGAGTGAGCGAACGAACGAAAGCGAGAGTGCAAGTCAGAGAGAGAGAGAGAGAGAGAGAGCACGAGAACGCAAACGCATCTTAGTCTACTTAACTTTTACATTACCATTACTTACAATCTTTACGCTTCTAATCTAAGCGACTTCCGTTTCCTTTTTATTTCACTTTTTTACTATTTATGTGTATTATGTCCCGAATTTTTAAATGGAGCAACCGATAATTTCAAAATTGAAAAAATGCATTTTTGAATTTTAATCGACTAGTTGATCAAAACTTAGTAGTATTTTGCCTTACATTTCTCAACTTATTATATATATATATATATATATATATATATATATTGTCCA
>NC_046663.1:137516767-137528511 GCF_010883055.1 Belonocnema kinseyi
TTGTCATAAGGACAACCGCAGGATTTCGCCGGGAGCGGGTGCTAATCTGAAAAATTGCACCCGCTTCCAGCGAAATCGCGGTAAAATTTCAGTCATAACCAGGTCTCACGACCGCGAGATAGGTGGTTACAGTCTGTAACGGAATCAATAGTGCCGATGATAAGGACGATTAGTTTAACATAATATTCCGGGTAAAATCGTCGCAACTCCCTTATAAAGTCTCTATACCTCTCTTTATTTTTATTCTCTTTGGCTATAATATTTTTGTCAGCTGGTGCCGAAAATTCGATAACAAACATGGTTCGCTTCTCGAAGCCAAGAAAAACCATGTCAGGCCTCGAGTGTGCAACAGAAACAATTGTCGAGAGTATAAAGTTCCATTATTATGCGGCACTTATAATTCTCGACAACTGACTCTATTTCTCTAGAAGCATTTAGAGGAGCGATATTAAGGTCAATGCCATAAAAATGACAGATATGGTCATAAAGCACTCATAGTGCCGCATTGTGCTTTGGATGTAGGTCGTTCCCGCATAAATTGGACAACTAGATAGTATGTGTGCTAAATACTCGGGGTGTGCATGGCACGCCCTGCAGCTATCATCGGGAATGTCTTGACTCAAAATGTGGCGACGGTATGTTATAGTGGAAATAGCACCGTCTTGACATGCCAAAATAAAATCCCTCCGTGCCAGACTTCAATCCGGGTGATTCAAGGAAAGCAAAAGTTATCTCACACGACATTGACTGAGCCTCCACATTTCCGTGGAAGATTCCGTATATCCTCTTATCGAGGAGCTGTTCACGAAGGTTTTTCTCTTGTGCTTTCTCAATCCAAGCTTTCAGGAGTGAGTACTCGAGATAGATAAGATTTGATGCATTTTGCTCACCCCTAATACTGAAGTTAAGTCCGAGTGTTTCAGCAGCCTCCTCCGCTGCTTTGTACGGAAACGCTCCTTTTCCCACTTTTTCGTGATTCCTAACCATTGTAAGAAGAGGGTCTCTTTCATTTGCGACTCTATGTGCTGTACCCAGAATAATCCTTTTGCGAACACATTCAAGATTCAATATTCCGCGACCACCTTGCTGACGTGAGATGTAGAGTCGCGGAACAGAAGACTTAAGATGTATGCTTTTGTTCATGTGAATAACTTTTCGTGTCCCGGTATCGAGGGATCTGAGCTCGTTCTTCGTTCATGGAACCACTCTGAATGAATACAGCACTACCGGGGGGGGGGGGGGGCAAGCATGTTCGTTGTAGATACTTTGTTCTTCGCCGAAAGTTCGGGAAACCAAATCTGCCAGATGAGACGTTTGTTTCTGCTTCGGGGTGTATCTGTATAGATGTTAGATCCTGAATGCGGCTCTATGAAATGCCCAGGTATGTATAAGTCTCTTCATCGCACAGGTGTCATATAGCGCTTCTACCGACGAGCACAGGGTATTCAGAGATGCCATTTAGTTTTCCTTGCTTCAAATAAACCTTGGCGCATTTGTCTAACCCAAATTCCATTCCTATTCCCTTAGTATATCGTTCGACAATCCCTAGAGTCTTCCGACTTCAAATATGAGGTGAAAACCGTTCTAGGCATCTCACCCAGGTGCCATTCAGCTTTTGGCACGGGATGATCAGTTTAGCAAGCGTGTATAGAAACAAGAAAGATAATAACCTATTAAGGTGTCTCGGGTAACTTCAAACCCAAACTTTTGAAAAAATATGTCCATTTTCGGTTAAAAAAAATAAAATCATAAACGAGAATCACGAAGATGAGCGCACGTAGAAAGAAAGCGTTGCATCATAGCCTCAGAGTGGTATTGCTGCTCTCTCCGCCAGAGGGAGAGACGTTTCACTCACACATCAGGATAGCGGCCTTGCCACTCAGTGGCAACAGCTCGCCCAAAACGATAAAACAGTTGTCCTAAGTGTGCCTCAAACGGCTGCCAATTTCGCCAAATTTTAACAAATTCACGATAATATGGTCCATTGTACAGTTAACAGGAAGTCAATATTAAAACACAAGTTCTACAAACATAAAAGTACATATAGGTCTAAATGGGAGATTAACTTTTTCCACAATTGGATCACCAACTTACAATCTAGCGAAATACTGATCAAATATTCTAAGATCAATTTCAGGAAAAACTGAATCGTTCGTTAAAAATAGTTTGGATCTAAAGAATAACATTAATACCATTAATAACATTATAGTACCTTATACACATTCATTAATATGAGTAATTGAATTTATATAGAAATTTTACAAGAATATTAAAAAATTAAATATTAATTGCTGTAAGAACTGTTTTTAATAACACAGTTTTTCTTTCAACAACAGATTTTATAAAAATTTATCATGTTGTTCAATGGGACCTCCTTTATCTCCCATAGTATCAAACTTGGTTATGGAAGTGTGGAAAAATGAGCTCGATCGAAATTGTCTTTTATTATTTTATTTCCAGATTTAGAGATGCCAATAATAAATAATTGAAACCTAATAACAAATTGGTACAAAAAAAACCATCTTGTTCTGGTAGTTACTTGAATTTTGAATCCCATGTAGTACAACGCTGCTAAAGGCTGGTGACCTTCTCAGCATAAAAACATAAACCCAAGACGACTCTCTCAGTTTTACTTCTGCCTCCACTTCCCTCCCTTATTAACTAATGTGGTGAGACAGACGTTATAACTTCACTGTCCACGATATGACGAATTGGACATGATTTCGACTCGGAAAATAAACTTATAGCATAATGGTGGTAGTTGAGCATATAGTCTAAACAATAAATCATAAAAATAATAAAATAGCCTCGGAAAGTAGTGGAACTTTAATTGACGAAAGGCATGCATGCGGTAAATGTAAAGGTTAAGTTTGAGGGGGATGATCTCAAGGTAAAATGATTACAAGAAACTATGCTCGTAAGGAAACTAGAAATATTATGTGTGCCTGAAACAGAGACAAAGGGATGCGAAAGTAGAGACATAGAAAACGGGGTGTTAAAATGCGGATTTGACATATGATCAGGAGTAGATAGTGAATCACATGGTAGGCAAGGATTAGGTTTGATTTTGAATGGAAGGGCGAAACAGCATCTCGGAGATCATGATTTCGTATCTTCCAGACTGCTGTGGGCTGGAATGAAAATAGGAATCAGAAGATTATTTAACATAGTCAGGTACGCATTAGTTGATAGTGATCCCAGAAAAGTAAAAGACGCCTTCTGGGACAGTTGAATTGATATAATAAATATTTGCGAACATGGCGAAAGAATAATTCTGCTAGGAGACATGAACGGATGAGTGGGCATCAAAAATCAGGAAACAGAAAGAGTACTAGGTAATTTTGGGGATCCAAGAACAAACTACAACGGAGATAAATTAATTGGTACAATTGGCTTTGTTGTTGCGGATGAAAAACTAAGAGAATTATGCAAAGATACAAGGGTCATGAGGGGTTCCGAATGCAACGCTGATCATTACCTTCTGATCTCCAAAATTAACTTAGGTCGGGGATGGAAAAAAAAGAGAAAGATAATCGAAAGAATAGATAGGGCAACATGGGAGGAGCTTATAAAAAACAAAGATATAGAGGGCGCAAGGACACAGTTCCGGGATATCATTATTAGATGTGCGATCGAAGTGGGTGGTACCGCGGTTATAGGAAGAATGTCTGATGATGCGTGGTGGAATGATAAAATTCAGGCTGCCCCAAAAGCAAAGAAAGAATTGTACAGAAGAACTTTGAACATCGCAGGTCTTAGCAATGAGGAAAGAAATAGACGTATAAATGATTACAAACACAAAAAGAGGATCCTCAAACGATTAATTAAGTAAAGTAAAGATAAAATTAGAGCAGAAGAAAATACAAAACGACTTTGAAGGAAGTGAGAAACTGCTTTAGAAAAAACTGAAGGGAAACAAAAGTACAGAATTTGTCAACATGAGAAATAGTAATGGGGAAATGCTATATGATGCAGACGGGATACTTAACGCTTTCAGAGACTATTTTAGGGGGCAAAGGGTAAGGCTGCCGGAAAAGACAGGATTAACGTGGAAATGCTTAGACACGGTGGCGAGTACATACCGCATAGACTGTGCGAACTAATAAATTTATGTATCGAGATGGGAGAAGTCCCAGATGATTGGAAAAAAAGATTATTGTACCAATATATAAAAGAAAGGAAGATAAAAGCGACTGCAATAATTACAGAGAGGTCAGCTTATTAAGTACCGTGAGTAAAATATATTTAAAAATACTTATTCGTAGGGTAATGAAAATAACAGAAGAAAAGATGTGGGAAGTCCAAAGTGGGTTTATTCCAGAAAGGTTATGTACGACTTAAATATTTATCTTAAGGCAGATCACAGAAAAAAGTTTGAGAGTAGGAAAAAAAGTTTTCTGGCATTTGTTGACCTAGAAAACATTTTTGACAAGGTAGATAAATGTAAACTTTGGGAAGTCCTGAAAGAGTACATAGTCAATGGATGGCTCCTACAAGCTATAAAAACACTATAAACGATTAGCAAAGCGTGTGTAAGAGTAAATGGGAAATTAAGTGACTGTTTCGATATTATGCAAAGTGTTAGACAAGGATGCGTTGTCTTCACGGCTATTTATATTATTCATGGACAAGTGTTAAGAATGGCCCTCTTCGACGAAAACGTTGTGGATCTCGAAGCAGTACCCGGGTACGTGGGTTATCATTCGCAGATGAGAAGGTTGTTATGGCCGAGTCACTCGAAGACTTACAAAGAATGTTGAATAAACTGAATGCAAGCATGAAGAGCATGGGTGGAAGAAACGTAAACTTCGCAAAGAGCGCGTCGGAAAGATTCGGAAAGAGGTTCCGTTCCGATCCTTTCCTAATTGTATGGGAACTTTCCTTCCGATTTCTTTCCGAACTTCAAGCTGGCCCATGAACCTTTCCGAGTCTTTCCGAAATTCCCACTCTCCGACTTCTTTCCGATCGTTTCCGAATGTCGTCGAATGTTTCCGATTTACTTCCGAATGTCGCTCAATATTTCCGATTTCTTCCCGAAAGACTAACCACTTTACTCCTTCCGAATGTATCAAATTTCTTTCCAAATCAAATTAAAAAAATTTTTTGTCATAATAATAATTTATTTTTATCTTCCAAGCCTTCAAAATTGCAGCGATCATATTGATTCCTGTTGAATCCAGCAAAGGCGATTCCTAAAAACCTAAAAATAAGGAAATTTCATAACTCAGAAAGCCTTTTTGACATTCGTACATGACGTACATTATTTCTGCACATTATCACATCTAAATATTCCAAATTTCGAATATTCCATTTGCCCAAGTCTCCTTTGTAATCACTATAATAAGCCCTTGATGAAATTCCTTCTTTGTACAGTAAAAATAATAAACTATGAAACATAAATTGCACTGAGCTTGACTGACTAATTAAAATCCAAAAGAAGCGTCACTTTTATCGATTTCCATATTCACAATAAAAAACAAGGTTTACTGAAAAAGTAACTGAGCACAATGACCTTTTCTACTGTAAGCACTATGGGAAATTAGGAATATCTGAAATTTGTTGCGACTTGTTGCCATTTTGATCTGAGATTGTCGCTTACTCACTCACTCGCTTACTCACTCACTCGCTTGCAGTGGTGCGATAGATAAACCAAATCGATAGTAAGCATTCGATTGCACTAATACTCAACTAAAAAAAAAAGAATTAAACGTCATCATATGTTTGGAAAAATGTCGTTAGTGAGTGTCAACTTATCATTAAAAATTAACCTGTTTTTTCTTTTTTTGATTAAAAATACAACAACTTATAGTTAAAAGTAAAACTACTTTGTTAAACATTCTTTTTTTTTTTGGTTGATGAACAGAAATTTTAGCTGAAATATATTGCGCAACAAGGGGCGAAAGGCGACAATTGCACGAGCGGGAAGTTAGCTGCCCGAGCGAAGCGAGGGTACATTTCACACGAGTGAAATTGTTACCTCGCCCCGAGTGGCGCATACAATTTTTGATAAAAAATGTATCGAAAATTTGACTTGAGATACCTGCAACTTCCTTAGGTCTCATCAAAAGTGTTATTGTTTATAAATACGTAGGCAATGACAGATAGAGGTTAAAATGACATGCTGGAGAGTAATTAAATAGTATATTGCGTATCAAGTGGGAAGAAGTGGGGGGATGGTCCAGGTTGAAACCCTGGTGGAGCTGCAGGACGTGAGGCCCCTTGGGGGGGGGGAGCCCAACGTTATAAGAAAATATCAATCCTGATTTAAATAAAAGAATGATCAACACCCCCGCACTTACAATAAAAAGTAAAAAAAATTGTTTTCAACTTTATCGATAAGCTTCACAGAATAAAGTACCGACATTTTTGTTGACTGTCCACTGTTTACCAATTAAGACGTGATATCGATGAGGTTATAAGCAGTTATTGATTTTTCTGTTGGCTCTGCTCTAACGCGAGCGCAATGGGGAAGTTGCAAGCTGCTCTAATGAAAGTTCCGCGAAAATTTGAATTGGATAAATGAAAAATTGCTCTTTCTAATACAAAAAAATAATAAAAGTTTCTAGGTTATTCACAGAACAGGTAACAAGTTTAAATTATTTATTTTGAAAACTGTGGCGAGACGAGCACGCTACAGTTATCGCTGAAAACATTGATCGTTCACGATCGAAGGTGGAGACTGAAGTTAGCCTCTATTCTCGAAACGAGGTTTGATTAGGGGGAGAATGGCTGCAGACAACTGCAGATGAAATAGAATTTATATACTTTCGATAACGGTTACGGCGTAAAGTGACTTTCGCTTTCGCCTGTTTCAACTTTCTACTTTAGGGTTGAAAACACAACTTTCGACCCGTTACGGGGGCATCGAAAGTCAACTTTTTGATACATGTATTATGAAAAATGTTTTTTTTTTCCTAAATAATTTACCTACATTTATTTATATTTCTTTTCATATTTCATTATATTTATACATTTATTTTAATTAATTTTCAGTTTATTATATTTATTTGTTTAAAAAATATATGCATGTATAATTAATACAACATTTAATCATTTATATTTTACATTACACATTTATTCGGAAAGAAATCAGAAACATTCGGAACGAACATAAACAATGGGACACAGGTGAACATTCCGAAAGCATCGGAATAAGATAATGGGACACTGTAACAGTTATTCGGAAAGAAGTCGAAAACGTTCAGAAAGAAGTAGATGCAGTGGGACACTTCGGAGAAAGCTCGAAGTCAGATAGGAGCATAAACTAAGGTAAAGGTTATTGGTAGAGCAAGGCCTCTTATCAGAAGTAAAAATATATCAAATAACGCGAAAATGGCATTATATAATTCTATATTTGTACCGACTGTACTACTGGGTATGGACATGACCTTGATATTAACCGGATATGACAGGCAGCGCCCGCGGCGGCCAAGCCCTGAAATTCCTTGGGGATAGAAATAAGAAATTTACACAAGTTAGCACGTATGCATTTCTTTAAATATAATAAATAAATAGATGATTGCTTTAAAAACGTATGTAAGATTTTTCAAAACGAAACTAAATAATAGAGGAAACTTTCTTGCACAAATATTTAGTGAAAAATTGTCTTTTCATTCCAGCTAAACCCGTTCTAGTTTCGTTGTGTTGGTTATGAACATAACCATAAAAATTTGCGGTAGAATGTCAACAAGCGGATTGATGATGTAAATTTTAATTTAGAACAGGATTTTAAGCTATAAGTCATTCTATCGATTTGTATCCTGAAACATTGAATAAGGAAAAAAGTTTAACAGTAATTCATTTGGTAAGGGTGCAGAAGTGAAAGTAAAGGGAATAAGCCAAATTCAGTGCAGCGTTATCAGACTAGCATCAGTTAGTTTTCCCCAACACTACGTTAAAGTACAAGTGTTTATTAAATAACAAATATAATTCCTAACATTTTTCTTTATGTTAAAAATATTTATGAATTGTAAATGAGATACGGGACACTCACTGTGAAAAATTCAATTACATATAATGACATGTAGATTTGCTTAAAATTTTCCTTTTGATAAGTAATGCTATTTTGTGAATTTACTACTATAGATACTTAGGACAACAAAAGACCAATCGTATTTTTATCCTAGATTGTGTAATTTGCACAATAGAATATCCCTATGTTTAAAATAGAGCGAATTAAGAATATGTTTAAAATTGATTGATTAATTCTCAATTATTTCAATAAATTTAATTTGTTTAAAAAATTTTTCTTCCGAAATTTTGTTTTTTCCTTAAAATTATTACTATTAGTCTAGTGAAATATTTATTAACATTGATTTATTAATTTTCAATTATTTAAACAATTTGAATTTGTTTAAATTTTTTTTCTTAATTTTTCAAAATAATAATTATTGATATTTCTTCAGTAAAATATTGACCACTATTGTGTAATGTATGTTTCATTGTTTAAGCAAATTTCATTTATTCAAATAAATTTTTCTCTAAAATTATTTTTTTTTACAAAAAATTACTGTATTATCGTTAAGTCACACAAATTTATTTTCAATTATTCATCAATCGTTAGAGTAATAAATTATTACTTATTTTCAACAACCTTAAATTTGTTTAAACAATATTTTTTCACAAAATATGCTTCAGGAAATTCAAATTAAAATAAAATATACTCCATTAATATTATGGGATAATTAAACTTTCTAATCTAAAAATTTCATAACTAGCATTACGTTTACAAAAATAATAAAACGCAACTCCGACCAAACCGTTAAATTCGAGCAAAAGCTTTTACCCTAACTCGATATTTTATCAGCTTTCCTACAGGCACTGTTGTTATCTATTGATTAAGCTCTTACTCTCAGCATAAATTCATTTATTTTCAATCGCATAGAAACAAGTGGAATTTATCCCTAAGAAATTGCCACTCTTAGGTAACAGATGACGCCAGGACGTTTCCGTGGCCGTACCTAATATGGTAGCAAGACAGGGACATGTGCAGAAAAAGATGAGTAAAATTAACGCGATTGACAAGAGGTTTTTGCGCACAATATGCGACAAAACTCTGATTGACAAAGTGAGTAACGAGAACATTCTCAAAGGATGTGGTGCAGAAGAGACACTAGTTGGCCCATGGGACATACATTGGTTAAAATAGTTCGGGCATATTCAGAGAATGCCAAATGAACGATGAAAAAAAAATTAAAAAGTATATGTAGGCAAAGTACGTGGCAGCGTGCCCACAGGCAGACCACGCAATGAATGGTTAGAATGTGTGAATGAGACCCTAGTTAGCAGAGACATAAGAAACCACAGAAACACGAGAGCCTGCATGAAAAAATGGAGGCAAATAGTTAATGAGAAGAGTGTCAGTAGAGTGAATGACGCCTGGTACAAAAGACCTTGGATACTAATGGACCAAAATCGGGAATCTCAGATGACGACTTTGCGAGGATCTTCACTTGGTGTCATTGCTAGAGAGATTGATTAGCAAACTCCGTAAAAGCACTGCTATGGAACGAACTTGTTATTTAAATAAATAACACGAGAATTATAGATCAATCTAAAAATTGTATAACCCCTTCCTCAAATCACTCCCTTCTCTACCGATTGAGTCACGCCTACCCCGAAAGAGAAATGGATTAATGGTGAAATAATAAATACAAGCAAAAAAATAAATGTATGTATTCTATCTTATTTTATTTTTTTTTAAATACCGAAAAAACTTCTTGAGCAAATAAAAACTTGTTTTAACAAATAGAGATTTGTTAAAAATGAGAAGAAATGTATCAAAATAATGTAATTATTCAATAAAAAGTATTTTAGGACACCACTTTGAGAAAAAATCGGACAAGTCAGGCTCAGTTTTGAGAAGTTTTGTACATTTTTGAATATAAATAATTGCTGAAATAATTTTAATTTATTAAAAACAATTAAACATTGTTTAATTGTTGCACGTGGCTCGAAAGTTTAAGCGGGCCTAGGGCGCGTGACTTTTGGTTCTCGCGCTTCGCGCTTAATAATATATTTATTTCACGCTTTGCGCTCTATGATGTATTTACCGCGCTTTAAGAACACATTCTCATCAGGTATCTCGTGCTTCACACTCGAGTTTGTCCCTGAAATTGTATATCATTTCCATAAATGTATATTATTATAATTTATAACATGCATTGGTATTGAAACAGACTTATTTTCAATGTTATTTTTGCGATTTGAACGTTACACATACGGTCTACACAGCAGCCTCGCCATTTTTTAACTTCTAAATTATATCTCTAGCCTCAGTGACCCAGACTTTGTCAACTGAATTTTTCACCGCATTGTGTTATACATAGCAGTTGTGGTACCCTATTGCTTCATCTCCTAATAATTCACTAAAAGAGTATCGCAAAGCATCTAGGGTCGAGAGTCTAGTTAAAACAGGCCCACGAAACTTCGATTAATTCGGGGGGAGGGGGGGGGTATTTTCAAACAAAAGTCATAGCTGATAGATGCTACAAGGGGGCTTCCATAAACTGCGTCGTCCAATTTTGGCCACTTTTTGACCTCCCCCTCCCCCCATGTGGTCCAACATGGCATTATCGTCTACCCCTCCCCCAACCCCCTAAGGTGCTACATGTTTTTTTACTATTTTTTGTAAAATGAAAATAAAACCAAAAATTATGAGTGGTAGCAAATACGCCCGTGTATGCGGCCAAAATTTTCTTGCCTCGGCTCGTTCACTAATGTAAACAAACAAAAAGACTTGGGGAAAATGCGCTCACTTTTTGAATTTTTATCCAAAATGGTTGACTAACGAACTTGACCTTAAGTTTAGGACACTAAAAGTGTGTACTACTATAAATGGCAATCTAATAGATTAATTTCTTCAAAAGTAATCTTGCTCACAGACAGACATACAGGCAGTCAGACACATTCATAAAAACCTGTTTTAGGATTCAGGGGTCTCGAAACGTGGAAATTTGACATTCTCTAATGAAATTTCCAACCATAAGGTATAAAGATAATTTCATTAAATATCAAAAACGAAACTTTAAGGGGCCATGAGTAAACTTCATTATATACTGCATGTGGCGAGGGTCATGATAAAAGCCATGGTTCGAACAGGGGTTGAGGGATCAGTGGAAGTAACGTTACGAACTTAGATAACAATTATTATGTTTCCTTATTATAAATTTATGAAGAATTTGTCTTTTTTCTCTGTTTTTAAGAAACCCATTTTCTCGTTTTTTCGCTTAAATGCTTTTGGTAGAAAATTCTACTAATATATTTTTGGGTCGGAATTCATCTCACCTTGACTCACCTTGATGTTTGGAGTTGAACTCTTTTATTGAAAATTCAATTTATCGATTTAGTTGAAAATTTATCATTATTATTATTTTTTTTTGAATTTTTTATTTTAATTAAATAATTTGATTAACAATTAAACTATTTTCATGAAAATTGAACTTTTTCGTACAAAATTTATTTTTAGTTGAAAAATCATATATTTTTGTTAAAAGTATTTTGTTGGTAATTCATGTTTGTTGAATCGAGTTTTTTTTAATGATATTTTTTCAAGATTAGTTTCTTTGGCTTATAATATAATTTGTTGTTGTTGACCCTTCTGTTGTTTTCTTGTTCAAAATTACGTTTTGCTCTGAAAATTGTAGCTTATTCATTTTTGGTTATAAATTGATCCTTAATAATTTTAAAATTCTACTATTTGGTAGAAAATTCGCCTTTTTGGTAAGAAAATTAATAATATTCTT
>NC_046663.1:137528611-137530356 GCF_010883055.1 Belonocnema kinseyi
TCCTTATCATCGGCGCTCTTGAAGGTGCCAAGCTTTCACTTGCTAATAGCCTAAAAAGCATCCCTGCGTGTCAACAATATGTTAGAACACTTGCGGGAAAAATGTCGAAGGCGGTTGTCCTTGGGTCGCTCCGTGTTCTTAGGGTCCACGAGGCTTTTGCTGGATCGTCGTATTGATTCCTTTACAGACTGTAACCACCTATCTCACGGTTGTGAGAGGTGGTTATGGCTGAAATTTTACCGCGATTTCGCTGGAAGCGGGTGCAATTTTTCAGATTAGCACCCGCTCCCGACGAAATCCTGCGGTTGTCCTTATGACAAATTTTTAATTATATATATATTTCGACTTGAAATTTCATACTGCATTCAAATCAATTGAATGTGAGTTTTAAATAAGACTGATACTTCTTACATAAAAACCAGCTGATGTGTAAAATTGTGATCCTGGAAAACCGGGAAACACATGCGTTTTTCTTGATTAACTTTAAGACTGTTGCTGGTATTGGAAAAGTATTTTAATACTATTTATGAAAAAAATCTATCACCATTGTTAACCCCTTAAAATCCCTAATTGGATAGTTTTTTTTGTTATCACAAACTTGACAAAAATGAATTTAAACAAATAAATCAATAATATTTTTTCAATCCTTGGTTGCAAATTTTTAATAAGTACGGAAAAGTACAACTTTTTTACAGGAAAACACCTAGGTAGGCACAAACTAATTGAATCCTTTTTAGTTCTTTGGAATTCTTTTGATCTAAAAATTTTTGAAAAATTGACTTGTAGAGAAAAACGGCTTTTTATTGTTATGGTATTTCTTTAATTGATGTTTTCTCCAAATATATCAATTTTAGCCAAAAATGACATAATAATGAAAATATGTATCTCTGGGAGTGGGCTAACTTTTCTTTGAAACGTTTTCCTGTAAAAGAAATTTCAAGAAATTTCACCTGTATTGCCGGCGACTTTGAAGCCGCCTGACAACACTTGCATCCAGATGAGTGTCTAACAATGCGCAGGTGCTATTCCTAATATCCCCTACATGTACACCAATTTTCAACCTTATCCGAGTCACGTTAGTTAACATACAAAATTGACATCTTTGCCAGGTCGCCATCGCTAAACACATCCACCCCAACCTGTAAGGCACCCATGTTTACGTGCCTCATCATAAGACAAACATCTCAGGTGATGACTAGTCCATTTCCATTTCCAACTTTTTTGTAATATCATAATCGAAGCCTTTCTTGCTGAGATGCACCCCTATAAGCTTGATAATTCTATTGAATTCTTTGAATAACTTATAAATTATTCGAATTTCTTTGAAGTTGTGAATTTTGATGAGCATAATAATTGCAAGTGGTTTACTGTCCTCAAACTTTTTGAATTAAATTTTGATTAAATTAAAATTTCTCTTTCTTCTAAATTTTCTATTTGAAACATGATTTATATTTTAATACAGTTCAAGATTTTTTTGGAAATGACTGTCTTTTGTCTTTATATCTTATAGACTTTTCTATAAGACTTTCTAGACTTGTAGAAATAAAACCACTTTTTTGCATTGAAAGTATTATATTTAATCGAAAATTAAAGTTTTAGGTCAAATAAAATATTAAACCATATTAAAATAGAAATAATATCAAAGAGATTTTTACTTTGCTAGTAATAGCTTTCAAGAAAAACGAGGATAAATATGAAAAATCTCAGTAATACAGTACAATGTGTAGCAGTGTCACAGGGATGCC
>NC_046663.1:137530456-137552490 GCF_010883055.1 Belonocnema kinseyi
CCCCCCCCCCCACGACACGTTGCAAAACAGTACAGGTTTGACAAACATTATTTCTGTGACCAACAAAATAGTATATTAGTATATAAGTTATTTACGGATCATTTAGGGCTAAATTAATTACCTATTGCCAAAATTAATGTTCATTTAAACAAAAAAAACCGATGGTCATGATAGCTTAACGTTAAGCTAGCTGAACCATACATAAACAGAAGAATTTCTGAACATTTCTTTGCTCTTTAATTCAGGGCTCACTTAATGTCCTATTGTCAAATTTAATGCTCCACAATTTTTCGGAAAAACCTGTGGTCATGCTAGCTTAACGTTAAGCAGACAGGACCACAACAGAGAAAAAAAATACTATAGCATTTTTTCTTTTCACAATAATTTAGGGCTCATTTAGGGCTCTCTAATGCCCTATTGCCAAACTTGATGCCCCGAATTTTTTTTGAACCTGTGGTTCTGCTATCTTAGCATGAAGCTGGCAGGACCCCTGGTGTTTTAGAGAAATTGCGGAGCACTAAATTTGGCAATAAGGCATTAAATGCAATGTGCAAAGAAATATTGCCTAAGTCATTTTTTCTATGTGTGGTCCTGCTAGCTTGACGTTAAGGTAGCAGGATCACAGGTGTTTTATTCTTTTAATGCGGAGCATCAAATTTGGCAATAGGGCATTAAGTGAGCCCTAAATTATAGGGCAAAGAAATATTGCCTCAAGCGTGTTTTTTCTGTGTATGGTCCTGCTACCTTAACGTTCAGATCGTAGAACTACAAGTTTTCTAAAAAATGCAGAGCATTAAATTTGGCAATAGGGCATTAAGGCTGTTGGAACGGGGCGCACAAAAATAGCGAAATATATAAGATTATCAAAACTTACCAGCGGTCAATGATAGTTCAGTTTTGAGGTTTTAAAAAATTTAGTAACAAATTTTTGCAGGAAAAATTTGCAACAAATAATCAAATAACTGCATTACCGGCGTTTACTTTTTAAGAACTATTTTCTACGCCCTTATTCGCAAAGATTCATTATCTTTATATATCGAGACAGTGAACTCAGAGAGATACAATATAAAAAATTAATTGAATTATTATTATTTAATTAATTTAATTTAATAATTTAATAAATTAATTATCCTACACAGCATACATCGAATGTAGTAACCACTTCTTTCAGGAAAATTTTGCAAACTATTTTCTACGTCCTGATTTGCAAAGATTCATTATTCTTCGATATCGAGACAGTGCACTCAAAGAGATTCAATGTAAAAAATTAATTGAATTATTATTACTTGTGTTTTTATTAAACTTTTACTCGGGTAAACACGGTTATACATCATAGCCACGGACTAAGTCAAGTAACTGATGAAATTAGAATGTTATAAGTTCATTCAACTAATTTAATACGATGCTTGAAACCTTCTGCGATGATGTTGTAGGTATACAATTACAAGCGGCCACGAGCGTTGGAGGTGATAACAGTCACCTCTAGATGTTTTCTTAGAGCTACCATCGGCCACTCCACGGGCTTTTAGTCTCTCACTTCCTGATGGTCAAGAAAGCTTTTTACAATGCGACAGGTGTTTGTTAAAACCACATTCTGAGCTGCTTCCAATACCCTACTGACTCCTAAATGTTCAAGATGTTCAGTGTATCTTGCGTGCACATTGCCT
Organism: Belonocnema kinseyi; assembly: GCF_010883055.1. Classification (NCBI taxonomy): domain Eukaryota; kingdom Metazoa; phylum Arthropoda; class Insecta; order Hymenoptera; family Cynipidae; genus Belonocnema; species Belonocnema kinseyi. The sequence goes on from NC_046663.1 coordinate 137,532,124, forward strand.
GTAGCCGAAATCACAATAGGATGAATAGATTTATGATTCACATTCCTCCATATGGTCTTGACTTCATGCCGTAACTCGCTATACTTGTGGATCTTGGTTGAATAGGTTGACTGCAAATTTCGGTTAAGCGGACAAGCAATGTCGATTATGTAGACCAGGGCTCGCCACTTCAAGCAGGTGTTGGCTGCCACGACAAGTGCATGGCTGCCACCAATTTTTTCTGTCATTTTTTTCTTCGTTTTCCAGGAATCGAGCGAAGGGTTACGGTCACGGTAAATTACGTCTCGTCGTCGTTCACGCCGGGGGGTCTGAATCTTTTTACTCGAATTTCCAATAAATTTAATTTCCAATTTAAATTTTATTATTAATTGAGAAAGTGAATCAAATTTACCTGCAAATTGAAGCTGTCATAAAATTTTTAAAAGGAGAAAAAATTTGGAAATTTTTGAATGAAAATTCATAAAAAAAAAAGAAAAACGACTGTCGCCAAAATCTTTTTTTTCGTTCTTATCGTTCTCCTTTATCTTGTACAAACTTTTAGTAAAGATTAAAAAATAATTTATCTAAGTTGCTGGAAAGATTTTGTGTTGGTTTTATTTAAAAAATTTAATACTTGTAAATGAAAAGCGGATTGAAGCTACTGTGATGTTAGTTTAACTGTTTAATAGAAGCTTTCAGATTTCAAAGCTTTCATACAAAACATTTTAAATATAGACGATTTAAGAGTTTAAACAATTCCAGTAGAGAGGCTATTTGTATCAGTGAAATTTCACTCACAATCAGTAAAATTTCATTGATTCATATTTAAAGAGCAGACCATTGAGTTATAAATGTATTCAAATACATGAATTCTTAATTTTTTAAACTCTGCATTAAAAATTCTTTAATTTTGATGATTTAATATCAAATTTTCTTCTTTTTAAAACAGTTAGAATTGAAAACTTGACTTTTGATTTACGAAAAAATCAAGTCAACAATTTTAATTTATGAATCTTCAAATTTCAAGAGATTTCATTTGTACTTTTTCGAAATTTAAATTGTCAATCTTTTAAATTAAACAGTTTTTTTATTTTGAGAATTTAGAATTACAAATTAGGTAAGTTTTTATCTTTACAATTAAAAACTCTATAATTTTCACAATTTTTATTTGAAATTTCTTAAGTTTGGAATTCTTAGAATTGATAACTTTGACTCATCTTTAAAATCATTAAAATATAAGGGTTTCAGTTTAAATATCTTCAAGATCAAGCAGTTGTCGATTGTAACTCTTGCACACTGCATATCGTTCAATTGTCATTATTTTAAAATTCAAGAGTTCTTGGTTTTGCTAATTTTGATTACAAAAATTTATTTTAATCTTAATACGCTCACCTTCTATTTAAATTGAATTTTGATAGTTCAAGGAAACTAGAATTTAAGTTGTAGAATTTGACAATTGTCCATATAAATTTTTCTTATTCTTATTATTTCATTCAAGAAATAATGAAATATGCCACATTTTGTATACAAATATTTTTATTTACAGTAATTATTATAAAACTTGCAATAAAATATAGTAATTGCTTAAATCTTCCATCTTTCAAGCATTATACTAATTTTTCTTATTAATTTTGTAACTACCTATTAATCACTAAGTATTAATAGATAACATAGTCATATTATAGCTATAGCTTATTTTAATAAATATTTATTAAAGAAATTTGAACAATATCATCTAAACATTTTTTCATTATACATTGTATCAATTGTGTGAAATATATAAATATTATTCAATAAAACATTTTTATTTATTTTTATATTATTAAATCAAACGCTGATGTATTTTTTTCTATTTGTATTTCATTTTTGGAAAGGATAATGTCTTCCAAGCCCGGCGAGGCGGGAGTTATAATGACCGTGAAGGCTAGAAACCAGTCGAACGACAAGATTTATTAGGGCCAGTTTGACCTAGTCTTTCGACTGCCACTGGCAGCCAATGCAGCCAGTGACTGCCTTTTGGTGAGCCCTGATTTAGACTCTTCCACCTTTTTTTGTCGCATCACGATATCAGGTTGATTGGCCCGGATGTAATGATCCGTTTGGATAGTAACATCCCAATATAAGATGTTATCTTCGCTTTCTAAAACGGGCATTGGAATGCATCTATAGAAAGGTATCCATCCTTTTAAGATTCCTAGGTTTAGGGCAAGTTGTTGATGTATAATGCCCCCTGTATCAGTATGTCTGTGCGTATATTCTCTCTGAGCTATTACGCGGCAGCCATCAATAATGTGCTCGATGGATTCGTTGGTATCTCTACATAATCGGCACCGGTCAACAATGTCTTGATTCAACACGTGTTTCCAATAATTCCTGGTGCTGTCAACCTTGTCCTGTATCGCAATGACGAATCCGTCCCTCACTGGACATAGAACACCCTTTCTGAGCCAAATATTAAATGCCTCACTATCTACTTCATTTTGATATAACGTTTTGGGGTGCTCACCATGCATGGCTTTCTGCCTCCATTGTATTTCTTATTCCTCTATGGTTTCTGCCCTATTATTCAAGGCCCCATCTGAGAACAAATTTAAGGGCGTATAGGCAAGATCCGCTTTAAAGATGTTACTGTAAAGCGCAACAATTCGTTTGCTGTTAAAATAGTCTCGCAACTGTATAACTTGTGACTCACACAGTTTTTTGACATCTACAACGCCCCTACCCCCTAAATGTCGTGGTAGAACTACCCTTTTAATCGCTGAATTTCTGTGGTGCATTCGGTGCTTCGTCATCTAAGTCTCGTAGTAAGAGCAGTCGTTAGGCTTGTCTTAACTATCTTATGCTGAATACCCTTAGATTCAAGAATATTCAGATATTTATATGATTCGCCTGCACCCATTGCCTCAATGTCATTTTCTAACTCGTTCTCTAACTCTGCGGTCCCTAATTCCCCTCTGATCAAATGCACTGTTCTACATTTATCTAGTCCGAACTCCGTGTAGATATCATTGGAAAACTGCTTTGTGACATAGATATACTTGCTGCAGTTTCTGGGCTGAACTAGCGTACAGCTTCTGGTCATCCATGTAAAGAAGATGGGTCACTTGATGACCATCCTCATTATGATGAATTCTGAACCCATGAGACATGCTGCTTAGTGTTCTGCTCAATGGATTCAACGCTAAACAGAACCATAGTGCGCTGAAGAAGTCTCCTTGGAATATACCCGTCGTAAAGCGTATTGATCTATTTATCCTTGGTTGTCCATGATCAAAATACTTGATTCTTGTACCCCAGAGTATCATCGCATGGCTTAGAAAGGCAATAATGCGTGGGCAGATTTTGTAAAGTTTTAAGACTTCAAGCGAATAGTCATGCGGCATGGAAGGAAACGCTTGTTTGTAGTCAATGTTTGCCATGTTTAAGTTCCTTTGATGCTTAAGAGCCTAAGTCATGGCAACAGCGTCTATAGTGACTAGATCTTTACAGCCTCGTGAGTTTTTATAATATCCTTTTTGTTTTTCTGTAAGAATGTCATTCTCGTCGCAATGAGAATATACATTATCTGCAATGATAGCTGTAAGATATTTATAAATTGTTGGAAGACAGGTTAGCGGGCGAAGGTCAGATAGATTTTGAGCGTCTGGTTTTTCTGGTAACATGTACGTAGTACCCTGGAGCATAAAGCCTGGCATCAGATCTGGATGTTCAATAATCTTCTGAAAACACCTTGCCAACGCAAGATGCACACTCGTCAAGGTACTTGTACCAGAAGTTTTTCACCATGTCTAGACCTGGAGCGTTCCAATTACTTGCCCTTCTCAAGACCGCTGAAACATCTAAACCTGTGTATTTGTCAGTTGCATTTCAGGGTTATTGCTTGCCCTTGCTTCCGCCAGTTTGAACCACGCAGTGTCCAAATTGCATCTGTTCATTTTTCCTTAAACACCCGACCAGTAGTATATCTTCCAATTGAGGGACTTCGATGTTTTGTTGGTTATTTGGCTTTACTCTCAGTTCACGATAGAACCTTCTTTCATCTGTCAGAAAGTTTCGATTTTGTTTCCTTCGTGCACTTCTTTTCTTGTACCGGCGCAGTCTTGCAGTAAGAACATCGAGTCTCTGCCATTGGGAGTCTATAATCTCATCAAATATTGCTGGTGTTAATGTCTCGATGTGCCGAGGGTGGATGATTTTAGTAACATGGTGTATCAGCTTTCTGCCTCTATTTCGTTTTTTATATTGAGTTAATCGACCCAAATTACACCGCACTTTGCTGACATCCATACCCAACCTAATCTTCCATGGTGGATCTCGATCCCTTTCTAGGACGAAAACTGCATTTGCAGGCCTAGTTTTCCGGCCCAAAGTTCTAACGGTTGCCACAGCTGCACAGTATACAAGAGTTTTCACCTCTAACGCAATTTGTGCTACGTTCAAATACGTAGGTAAACCCTTGCTGTCGAGATGTGATATTAGTGCACGCAGATAATTTTTGATGTTCATTTTGGGCAGCGAATGCCGTAGTGTTGGTTCTACATATGTGAACTGTAGTAAATCATGAATAAAATTCCTGTCAAGGTGCTGTAATCTAACAAGGCGAGTTCTTCAATAGGCAGCTGCTGTTCCACTTCCATTTTGAAAGCAGCTATTTCAACAGCCGAAAGCAGCCTGTTTACAGATATTGAGCGTTTTTGATATGCCAGATTCTACTCATTTATTTTTGTGGCTAGCTCTGGGTATTTAAGTAAGAAGAGTCTATGATCTCTCCTCACACTTTGCTCACATTTCTCTGCCAAAAAATAAAGGCGCATAACATCTCTGTTCGTATGGTATGTCCATTTCCGTCGCTTTTTTGGTTGCTAAACCTCTACTTCTGCCTCTGGTTGTATAAGGCCATCCTCCTCTGGAGGATGTGGTGGTGTTGGATCGTCAATAGGTTAAGGAAGCACATCAATTGCTCCTGCTTGACCGTTTGACACGGTTTACTCTAACTGATGTTCATTGCCGTCGTTTTTCCACGCCAAATCAACCTGTTGTTTAATCTCCATTGCTCGGCATTCTGTCACGTGTAGATTAGTCATGATATCCTTCACCTTAGCGATAAGAACTCTTAGTGCGACTTTTTGTATATTAGGATACTTTACAGCAAATTTCGTTCTTAAATTGTATCTTTTTCCATTTGCATTTCAAACTTCGCACTTTCGTAATAGAGACGCACCAATTGATCTTTCATTGTAGTATCCCAATTGATGCTCTCCCACGGTATTTCTGTCGAGGTGGTTGGCTGCAAATAGCTAACGCTAGCCAAAGCATCCTCAGCAGACACAGTTGATGTTCCACTGCTTAACGTTTGTCGCAGATGTTCTTGCTGGCTAGCTGTTTGATTAGTGAGATCTGCCTGACCATCTCGCAGGTCACCATCGCCACGGTCCCGCATGCTGTGGGCCCCAGCCGTGGCTCCAGGGGCGCCTCGACGATCCTCGGGAAGCGACAAGCGTCATGAGACGCTCAAGCCCTACCACGACATCAACGCGGGACTCCTACTACTATTATTATTATTATTAAATGAACGTATATAATTTAATAATAACGATAATGGTAGTAGTAATTGAATTAATTCAATTAACTGTTTACATTGAATCTCTCCGAGGGCACAATCTCTATATCTAAGAATAATGAGTCTTTGCGAATCAGGTCGTTGAAAATAGTTTGTAAAAAGTGAGTCCCGGTAATGTAGTTATTTGCTTATTTGTTGCAAATTTTTCCTGCAAAAATATGTTTCTACCTAATTCGCCATTTACATAAGTGTTTTGCACGTTACAACACAACAACATATATAAATAAATCAATAAATAATATATTTTTTGAGACTTTCATGTTGGTGGCGGTAGTAAGAAAGTGTGCAGTGACAGGCGGTGAGAAGTTTTTACAAAGTTTGTGTGGAAGGTGTGAGTGGAGTGTGAGGGTGGCAGTGCAGGAGGTGAATACGGCTGTAAGGGGTTCCTTAGGAAGATAAAAATTAATTTACATTGTAGTTAGGGGGTGGGACTTGGCTAAATAGGGAAAGTGAGGTTAGGTTTGCAAGGAAACGGGGTCGTTTTGTGTTCAGGATTTTGGGCCTGCATGGCGGACAAGGGTGGTTCTTGTAGTGCTGGGGGATGTGAAGGGTGAAATAGGGCAAAGAAACTGAAATTGTCGGGCGGTAAGCGACAGCAGCCTTAAGAGACATCTGCTGGCGGCAGTGCATACTTTTGTGTATGGATAGATTACAGTTACCGACGGACGAACGGGAGGTGGGCAGCGAGAGTACTTGCAGTGCTGGTAGTGAAGTAGACGGGAAGGAAATATCCAGAAGGACACGACAGCCAGTTGAGCGTGGCCCGGTATCAAGTATCGCGTCAGGGAGGGGGGAAGAATCGGAGCGAAAGAAGCGATCAGGCAAGGGAGAGAGCGTCCAGTGCAAGAGAGGGGGAGGATCTCTTGAAGAAGAAAAGGGAAAGCACAGAGAGTCTGGAAGAAAGAGGGCTAGAGAGTCCCTTTAAAAAAAGTGTACGAACACGTTCGTCACCCCCCCCCCCACTTCCCCTTAACTGGAGGGGCAGGCGGGGGAGTCTATCGGGGTGCTGATAGGCAAGATCAGAGGGTTGTGGGAGGACGTAAAGGGGGCTATGGAGCAGATGGAAAGTATGAGGGAGGACCTGAGGGTAAGAGATGAGAGATGGGAAAAGGAAGTAAAAGAGATGAGGGGGAAAGTATCAAGATTGCAGAGGGAGTTGGTGTCGGTAAGAAAGGAAAAAGAGGATAAAATAAAGGAGATGGAAGAAGATATTATGGTGTGGAAGGAACGGGCGGAAAAAAGGCTGGGGAAGGTGGAGGGCAGGTCGGGAATGGAAGCAGTTGACATGGGGGAGGGCGAGAAGCCAGGTATTTGGGAGAAAGTGGAGATCATGATAGAAGAGAAAGTGGGAGAGCGTAGGAATGAAAAGGAGGAGAGAGCAGATAGAAAAGGGATAAGGGCAATGGTGTTGAGGATGGAGAGAAGAAAGAAGGCAGATAGGAGAAATAATATAGTGATAAGAGGATTGAAGCTAAAGATCGGGAAAAAAAAGGGAGGGGGTGGAAGCGCTGCTACAGAGCATAGGGTGGGTTAAAGGCAAGGTAGGGAAAGTTAGGATGAAGGGGAGAAAGGATAATTAGGTGGCGGTGGTGCAGTTGGAGAGCTGGGAAGAAAAATTGGGGGTAATGCGTAACAAAAATAGGATAAAGGACAGTAAGGCTTTTTTCATTCAAGATTTAACGAGGAAGGAAAGGGATGTTTAAAGAATCCTAAATGACAGGGCTAGGAAGGAGAGGAGCGAAGGGAGAGCGGCGAAGGTAGGGTATCGGAAAATAAAAATCGAAGAGAAAATGTGGGTATGGGACGAGGAGAAGAAGGTATTAAAGGAAGTGCAGGAGAATTTATTTCAGGGGGAGTAGGGGGTGGGAGTAAAGCAGGGTGGAGGAGTGATAAAGGTGCTATACTGGAACATAACAGGGGTAAAGAAGAAAGATGAAGATTTGTGGAGGTATATTCAGGAATTTGATGTGATTGGACTGGTAGAGACGTAGGCAGAGAGAATGGAATGGGATAGAGTAGAGCGAAAGTTGCCAAGGGGGTATAGGTGGAAGCTACAGGAGGTGGTCAAAGTAAAAAGGAAAGGAAGGGCTAATAGAGGAATTATAACAAGAGTTAGGGGTGGTTTAGAGGAAGAAGTTCATGGAGAGGGAGAGGGGGAAGGCGTGCAAATGAGGGTTGTAAAGATAGGAGGGGCGATGTATAAGTTTATGACTATGTACAATAAGGATTGAATGGAACGGATTAAAGAAAGGGTAAAAGACTTACTAAGAGAGAGAGATGAGGGTTTGGTGATAATAGGGGGAGGCTTTAATGCGAGAATTGGACGGGAAGGAGGCCTGTACCGGGAAGGGAAGAGATTTGAAAGAAAATCGAAGGATAAGATAATATATAAAGAGGGGGAGATTGTAAGAGACTGGATGGAGGATAGAGGGTGGGCGGTGGCGAATGGTATGGTAACAGGAGACGAAGTGGTAGAATAAACGTATGTGATTAAGAGGGGTGTATCGGTGATAGACTATGTGATTATGAATATGCAATATTGGGAGGAGATAGAGAAATTCGTAGTGGAAGGGAGGGTGGAGTCAGACCATCACCCGTTAGGTTTGCGGATACAGGGGAAGGCTGGCGAAAGGCAGGGTGGTGAAGAAGGATCGTTAGGGGAGAGGATGTCCTGGACGAGAGAGAAGTATCAGGAGCAGTTGGGCAACGTTAGCTTTGAGAGGGAGTCGGTGGACGAGATATGGGATGATCTACAAGAGAAAGTGAAAGGTTGTACGCAAAAGAAGGTATTTAGGAAGAAGAAGAAGAAAGGAATGGTGAAGTCCTGGTGGGATAGGGAATGTAAAATGATGAAGAGAAAGATGAAAAAGAAGTACAAGATATGGAAGGAAGGAACTGCGAAAAGGGAGTTCGTAGAAATGAGGAAGGAGTTTAGTGCGATGTGTAAGAAGAAAGAGCAGGAAAAAGAAAAAGAGCTGGAAATGGAGTTGAGAAGTGTTAAGACAGAAGGTGACGTGTGGAAGATAATTAATATGTTTAGGAAACGTAGGGTGGGAATAAGTGAAAAGATAGGGAGCGACGAATAGAGGAAATTTTTTAAGGATTCATTTCAGGGGTCAGGTACACATAAGAGAGATGAGGGGATTAGAACAGCGAGGGAGGTAGATGGAGAGGAGTTGAACGTCGAGGAGATAAAGAAGCAGATAGGGAAATTGAAAAAATCTAAGGCAGCAGGGATGGACGGGGTAAAAAATAAAGCGTGGCTGTTTGGCACACAAGAGTTAAGGCAGAGGCTGAAGGGGGTAGTGAAAAAGTATGGAGAGGGAGGGATTCCCAAGAGGCTGAAGGGAGGGGTTGATTGTACCACTGTATAAGAAAGGGGGTAGGGAGAGGCAGGAAAATTATAGAGGAATTACGCTCATGAATACTGCGTACAAAATATACGCGATGGTGTTAGAAGATATGCTCCGTAAGGATGTTGAGGGGAAAGGAATATTGCCGGAGACGTAGGCGGGCTTTAGAGAGAGAAGGAGTACTATTGAAAAATATTTACATCTTGCAACACATGGTGGCTAGAGAACTAACCAAAAAGGGTGCCAAAGTGTACGCGTTTTTTGTAGATCTAAAGAGCGCGTTCCCTTCGGTAGAGGGAGGTTGTGGGAGGCAATGGAAGAGAGGGGAGTGAAGAGGAGCCTCATCGAAAGGATAAGGAAAGTATATGAGGAGACGAAAGACAGGGTGAGAGGAGGGGACAAAATCTCTGAGGGATTCTGGATAGATAGGGGGTTGAGGCAAGGGTGTCCACTTAGCCCAACGCTTTTTGCAATTTTGATCGCGGTTATGAAAAGTAAGCTAGCGGCCGTAGTGGTAGAAGGAGTCAGGATATGGTCAGTAGCATATGCAGATGACATACTGATTCTGGCAAAGAGCGAAGAGGCTTTAAAGGAGATGTTGAGGAGGTTGAGAAGATACTTGGACAAAAATAGGCTAGAGTTTAATGCGGACAAGTCGAAGGTTATGGTGTTCAGGAAGGGAGGTGGGAGAGATAGTGGAGGGAAGTGGAAGTGGAAGGTAAAAGCGGTACAGGAGGTGAAAGCGTCTGTGTACTTGGGCTTCCTGTTTCGAAGGAATGGGGGAGTAGATGATTATATAAAAGAGAGGGTGAGAAGGGCAAATGTGGTGATAAGGCAGGTGTGGGGGCTGGGGAAGAGGTTGTTCGCAGATGATTTTGTAAGAAGAATGAAATTGTTTGAGTCGCTAGTGATAAGTATCTTATTTTACGGAGTGGAGGTGTGGGGTTGGAAGGTAAGTGAGGAGGTAAATAGGATACAGGAAAGGTATGTAAAGTGGACACTGGGGTTGGCAAGGAATAGGCCGAACTATATTGTCAGGAGGGAGACAGGAAGAACGAGTTTAAGGATTATAACAGGGAGTCGAGCTTGTAAATGTGAGGAGAAATTTTTGGAAGAGGTGGGAAGTAAATTGGTTAGGGAGTGTTGGTGGGAGGAGAACAGACCTAGTGGTGCAAAGGTGAAGGTGGAAAGGGGAAGGTATTTTATAATGAATTAATTGCTGATGGATGAAGTTAGCAGGAGGCACGAGGAAGGAAGGAAGGTATATGAGTTGGTTCAAAAGAATGACATGGAGAAAGAGAAGGCAGAAGGAGAGCAAGGTAGTCAGAGACTTACAGCGAAAATAAGATGCGGTTGCATGGAAGGTTATAATAGGTGCTGGCTTTCTAGAGAGAAGAGAATGTGTGAACTGTGCGGGAAAGGGGATGCAAAAGTTGAGCACTGGTTGGAGGAATATGAAGAGGTGGAAAGGAGTGAGATAAGCATGGGGGTATTGTTGCATGAAAGAGGGGACAAACGGGCAGTAGTATGGGTGAAGGGGGTGTTGAGTAAGATGGAGAAAAAGAGAAGGAAGGAGGAAGGGGAATGGAAAAGGAAATACTGTAAATAGAAGAGGAAGTAGATGTAAGAAAAATGTAAATATTGTAAATAGTAGTTAAGTATTAGGTGTTAGTCGCAGAGACAGAGGCTGGTAAAAAAATGGAAGTGTAAGCAAGTCAATTTTTTTAAGGCCAGCAGGCCGAAAAATAAACGTTTATCTATCTAATAATATATTTTTTCAAACAAAAAATTATTATAAATAATTATCAGCGAGTTCACGGCGGCATCCGTTTATCACTTTGCACAGTTTTCCTATTCCAAAGCCAAGTAAGACATGTCAATAAACAATTACAAAATTAAGGGGGTATTATATGCTCAAGGACCTTTGTTTCAATAATTTTTTGTTTGCATTAATTTTTAAGAGACATTTGCAATTATTTTTTATGTTGTAGAACCTTATTTTGACTAACGAAAAAAAAAATGTCGTCATTTTTCATTAACATCCGGCCGAGATATGGGCGATCTGAAGAAGCCATGTGAAAAAACGGTCGCCATGATATCTTAAATTCGGAACATCTGAAACACAAAAACCCAATTGGTTCTTAAAGAGTCCATAAGTGGATATCGTATGACCCTCAATCATCAATAAATATTGATAAATAAACAAATGGTGAATATATAAAAAAAACTCCGCAAGCCCTCGAGGGACCGTTCGAGGCCTTGTGGAGTAATTCATTTTTCGGCCACTTCCGATACGCCATGAGGTAAAGAATGTTTCTACCTTATTTCTAAGGGTATATGGTGACTGACATTTTTTTAAAAATCGGTTTATTGAAAATTTGAAAATGTACTGTCCCCTTAAGAGCACAAATCGCATTTTTATTCTAATTTAAAATACCCGCCAAGCAGATTATAAATTTACCGACAATACACATGCTGGGTAGTACGATCAAATAACGCTGAGCAATCAGTACCAAACTGCTGTAAGTTGCTTTGGTCTCCATTCATGTAGTATGGTTAACAACTTTACTCTCATTTTTTAGCTGTTACTCGATTTGTTTCGAAAAAGCATATAGCAAGCGAATATCCTACAACCGTGGAACCCCTTTCGGTGACGGGCAAAAGTTCAGAGGGCATTTTTGAAACCTCAAAACCAAATTATCATTGACCGCTGGTAAGTTTTGAGTGTCTCATAGATTTCGCCACTTTTGCGCGCCCCGTTCCAACAGCCTTAAGGGTGTTGGTTAAATCCCACTTTGATTTTTTTTATAGGTATGGCACTGACTCAATATATATTTTTCCCGACGGATTTGCGAACGAAAGAAAGAACATTTGTCGAATATCCAGGGTTTTGCGAGATCCTTGCATCCATAAAATGTTGAAAAATCACAAAGATTTTCAAAGGACCATGTCAATTTTGTTTGCGTTTTTCTCCATTTCGCAAAGTATTTCGCAAAATTTAGAGTCACCAATTATGAAGACGTGGCCCTTTGAAAATCTGGTATCTCTCGAGAATTCTTCTATTACGTCGGAATCGTGAGTCAAAAAATTAATTTTCAAACAATTCTAACCGTTCAAATGCTGTCGTCTTCTACCCGCTGATTTCTATCTTTCGCAAAATTCATATTTGTCGTGAAAATAGTCATTTCCTTAACAAATTTTTTGAGTTTTCAATATTTTATTGATCCGAGGATCTCGCAAAACCCCGGATATTCGACAAAGTTTTCTTTCTTTCGTTCGCAAATCTTTCAGAAGAAAAATATATTGAGTCAGTGCTGTACCTATAAAAAAAATTCAAAGTCGAATTTAACCAAAACACTTAAATAAGCCCTAAATTATTGAGCAAAGAAATAATTTCTAAACCATTTTTTTCTCTGTATGGTCCTGCTAGCTTCGCGTTAAGCTAGCATGATCCCAGCTTTTTTTCGAGAAATTGCGGATAATTAAATTTGGCAAAAGGGCATTAATTAAGCCCTAAATTATAGAGCAGACATTCTCAGAAAATTGTTTTTTTTTTCTATGTGTTTCTGCTAGCTTAACGTTAACTCTTAAAAGGCTCTCTAAAAGGATTTTAAAGCCTTCAGACCATTTAAACCAGCTACCCGGATATTTGAAAATACAGTGAAACTCTTCAATGGCCCTCCCTTCTATAGCCCTTCCGAGAATGGACGCCGCGCCGCATGTAGGTGTAACAGGGGCTGCGCGGGATCTGCGGCTGTCACTCAGGTGGGCAGTAAGGCGTAAACAAACAGAAGCGGGGCAGGCTATAATGAATTAGTTACCACCTACCGCCAGCCCCGAAATTGGCGCTATAGAAGAGGTTTACTGTATCTCCCTGAGTGCCTGCGGAGAATATTCTCTAACGCTTCTCTGAGCCTGAGATTCTTCAATCAATATGTAGATTTCTATCGGTAACGAAACTTGTAGAATCAGAGGCCTAGCGAGCGGGGATATGGGTGCGACCCCCCGCCTCCCCAACTTTTGAAAGTCGGCAATTCTAGGATATTTCATTAATAAACTCAAGCAACGTACAAGGAATTTCGGTAATTTTAGATGAAATCGTCAATTTTTTAATATTTTTAGGCAATAAATGTTAAAGAATGAGAAGTGAATTTGGATTATTATACTAATATATTTCCTTGTTTAAAAATTCGGCATTTTATTGTAAATGTGTCACTCGGCATTTTTCAAGGTTTTATTTTCCAAAAATGCTAATTAATTTATAGCTTTTTGATTTAAATAGAAGAAAATTACCATTTCTATCTTGAGAAAATGTAAAGATATAACTCGGCAAATCGAGGGGAATTTTTAAATTGAAATCTTGGACTGTTTTGTGGAATTGATAATTTTCAGAGACTCATTGAATTACCCATTTATTTTGTGAAATCCATAATTTTTTAGACTCATTTAATTACCAAATTCTTGCTTCATTTTTTGATTCAAAATAAGCCTCTAAACATTTTTGAATCTGAAATTTAAGTAATAAAAAAGTTGAAGTAATAAAAAGCAAACTGAAAATTGAGACATTCGAATTGGAACCCTTAAGTTTTAAACTTTTTAAATTGACGTTTTAAGAATTCTTAATGAAAATACTTTGTAATCGAATGCTCAAAAATTTACAGGCATAAAATTGGAAGTAGAAACACTTTCCCATGAAACAAGTTTAAATGAAATGGAGATAATTTAGAATTTTTAACTTTTATCAATTATAGAGTTCAAAGATTCAAATCCAATTCCAAAAATAGAAATCCACGTTATCATTTTCAATGCTCCAAATTTACGAACGAATCAATGAATCTTGAAAAGCTCTAAATTTTTATTTACAAATCTTGAGAAATCTAGAAGTTGTTTTAATTTTTTCTAATTTAAAATTATTTTTGAAGTATTTTGAGAAATGCTATATATTTTAATAAGTCATAAATGGTGAAAAATAAATGTTTTTTATCAAAAATTTTCCACTTTCAACGCTTTTAATTTGTAATTGTTCATGACTTCGAGTCTGCATTTTGAAATTCTTTAAATTAAAATTATCAGCTTAAAGTGAATGGTATCATAATTGAAGTAGATAACAATTCGACTCATTATTTTAAAAGCTATTAAAATCGAACTTTGACAGATTTTTCTTCTAAAGATTTGTAAATTTTCAGGTCAAAAAATGAATTCTGCAAAATAGACTGCTTTAAGGCACCGGATTTCACTTCGTCTAAAAACTTATATCTTTTCGAAATATAAACGCTTCCTCTTAATTTCCTTCGACATTTTCGTAATGCCTGATTATACCTGGTTACGCAACACATGGCATAAACACTGATTGGCTGAAACGAACTAAAGCGATTATCCTGCGAAGTTTTCGCCACTGACTGAAGATGACTGAAGCAGACGACAGGATTAACTGCCGAGGATACTGTCCGCTTTTTTCAAACACTCCGGCGTTGTTGTGGAGTTGCTCCAGTGTATAATTCTATGGTTCGGTCCCCACCTAGAAAAGTAAGCTCCTCCGCTTCTGTGAATAATATTTTAATTTTTCGAATAAAAAACAGTAAAGTTGAACCACAAAATATGAATTTTGAAGTAAGATAGTTCATCAATTCTGACCTACAGCACATTCATTTGACGCAAGCAGTTGTATTTGAAACAAATAAAGATTCAATAAAAAAGATAGAAAAATTATGAATGCCTATGATCAGTCGAAAAAAAGCTTTGAAGCCTTATTAATCGGCAAGAAAAAATCACAGAAAGTTGTTTTCTTCTCAATGACAGAAAATGTGTGTCAAAAAAGGAGAAATTACCCTAAACTTTCACTATGTCGACTTTTTAATTCCTCCGCACGTTCAACAAATTTTACCAAACATTTGAAAAAAATTGATGAATATTCTGTAACAAATATTTAACCAATGGAAATTTGTTATACTTTAATTTAATGATTATTTTAATTAGTAGAGGAGAGTACTCGAATAGGAGATATTCTTGTAATATGAGAAAGCGGGGCCCTTGAAGAAAGAGTAATTTCGTGGTATAGTCCATTTTTCATTGGGCTTCTAAATATTATAGGCGAACTTTTTGTGAAATCGATGGTGGTAGAGTTCTTGGAAGGGAATTCTTTAAACTCTAATTATTATTCATTAAATATGTATTTAGAAGTAAAGTTTGTCTGGAGTGATAGGGATTGAATAACTAAGTAGGAAAATATTGATAGTGTTGAAGTTTTTTATTGTACAGGTCAGGCATAGTGAGTGCATAGTTGCACGGTGTGGTTCTCATAATATGAAATACCTGTGGTTTTTATAAGACTGTGGTTGCGCGGGGGAAATTGGTTACAAAAGTGTTTGTGACTAATGCAAAAACTAAATATATCTAAATAGCCGTAAATTTATACTTCGGAAACATAGAATGAAGTTTTTCATTGAAAACAATACTTTATTTTGCATTTTATTAGCTATTTCCTGGTGTAGCTCATATTATGAGAATAGTTTGACGAGCTTGGAAAAAGCACTTTTTTTCTTTTTTTGTATTTTCAGCATAAAAAAAATTTTAATAAAATTTTTTATTTGAGCTTCATATGACAAACTAAATTTCCTTCAGAATGACCTATATTACTTTTAAATTCAGTACATAGAATTCCGACAAACACGCCAGAGTTGGTATCTCATATTTGGGTACTCTCCTCTAGAGTTTAAAATTTAAAAAATCAATATCTCGGCTCTGGGTACAGATTTTAGGCAGTACTCTAGCTTAAAACAAGACTGAAAAACGTCCGGTCACTGCAGCTTTTACAGTTTATATTGTTTAAACTTCTAATTAAAAAAATGATAAGACCTTAATAAAATGTAGATCTTCGACTTTTTGTAATTGATCATGAAAAATCATGAAATGTGACTAAGAGCAGAACTTCTTTTTAAATATATTTAGTCATTTCTTAAACAATTTTCTGCTCCCAAAATCATGAAAATATATAATTGTATTTTCAATTAATTTGCAATTGTTCCAACAATCATTATTTGTCTGAAAAATTTCGTTCTTCATTCAAATTGTGAAAAGTTTTTATCTACCGGCATAAATTATAAAAATTTGAAGAATATCGAGAGTAGAACATGTTGCTTAACATCTTTGATCATTTATAAACAACTTTTATTTGATTACACAATTTTTTCTTCCTAAAAGCATGAAAACGTATTATTGTATTATTATACACCCTTCCGATGAAAAAGCACTGAGAACGCACTGGCGAACGGCACTGGGCTATCAGTGCGTTTTTCAGTGGACGTTTGTGCCGATTTTCAGCACTTAAACCGCACTGAGAAGTGATGGGACGTTCATATAATGTTCCTATTGCATTCGTCACGTACCGGTCGGGCAGAGTTAATTATAGTACCTGGCCGCAACCAAACAGTCTACCGTTTTAGAAGTTTCTTCAAATTATTAACACTTTTGTTTAATTTATAAATTTTCTCATTATAAATATTTAGAATTATAACTTATATACTAATATACTATTTTGAAGTTGAATTCAAAAGTGTTGTCTGTTTTGGCGTATCTGATTCCATTGACGAGAAACGTTATATCCACTGCAATTTCAAACACCCAAAAGAAAAAATTAGATATCTGAAATAATCGAAACCCGTCGATTCTGAATTGCTAACCTTTTCGTAGATAATTTCAAAATTTTACAAATTAGGATTTTTAATCCCTTTCAGCTGGTCTACTTGGTAGCCTAGCGCATTGGCATAGACACAAAGATTTTCACTAACACTATAGAATACACTACTAACACACCTTTTCAAAGACCTAACAGACTAGATTTATTATGTGAAAATAGCCTTTTAAAAATTAAATGGACACTTGAAGGGGAACCTAGGTACAGAAAAACTAGCAGTACAGGTAGTGCTGAATAAACAGCACTGAGTACGCACTGACCAGTGCGTTTTCATCGGTAGGGTATACGAGTTTTCCAGTATTTAAACTCATTAAGATCGTAATTATTCTGACGCTTGTGATTCAATCATTAATAATTTTTATTGGCCGTTCAAATTTTAATATTGAAACTACGCTGAATCTAGAAGCAATAAATGGTCGTAGTCGGCAAATTCCACTTATTCAGTCGGCATTTAGGACAACCCCCACATCACATACGCTCGCTACATCCCTGTGTAAAACTAACGCATGAATCATAGTAAAACTTTTACAAATCAACTTGCAATTTACAACCATTTTTCAGTGAAGTATAGCGGCACCATGGACATACGAAACAAGGGACTAGGCATGCCATTGCGGGGGTGATGCAATGAGGGGGAGCTCCACCACCTTTTGATGTACCGCGACAAACATGGCAGCGCCCACATGTTTATATTTTCATGCACAGTTTGTCTGCAAAAATTCTCTTGCGCATAATCAAATGGCACATCGTAAGATGGCGGCTCTCCCCCCTCCCGTGGATTCAACCCGTTCACCAAGTTAGGATGGCATGCCTAGTCCCGTGTTTCCTGTGTCCATGAGCGGCACCAGTTTCTGCCGATAATGTAAATTGTTATTAGAGTTATATATATGTGTTTGTGTAGATATATATATATATATATATAAATACCTGACATTAAAAATGACGGTTTTGAATTCATTGTGTGAATAATATACAATCGTGCTGTTCTGACTATTTTGATACTATCGGCAGTAGTGATATGACCACGGTGTGCCCACTCCCATAGAAAAGTGGTGAACGGATTATAGTAATTGCTATGTCCCCTAGGTGGCGCTCGTGTGAATTCAGAATTCGAAATGAACTTGAGCAGACGATTAAAGTTCTAGTGTCTGCTCAAGTTCACTCTGGCTCCAAGAATTATATTTTTTTACGTGATGAACTTGGATTCACAATGGATTTTCACCGATAACACAAACTACAAATGGAACCAAATAGAAACGATCATCGATTAAATGCAATAAAGTGTTAAAGTCTGTTGGAATCGTTCTGATCGAACGACCAATCAAATGTTAAAGTATGTTGGAATCTTTCTATGATAGATCGATTGCAACAGACTTAAACATTTGATTGCATTTGAACGATGATTGATTTTATTTTGTTCAATTTTTAGTTTGTTTCATTGGTTATTATTATTCATGTATTCATTTCAGAAAGAGAAGTCAACATAACCTAAAAATTAAGGTGAGAAGGGCAGGAGGAGGTCGTTGGTGTAGAAAATAGTTCTTGCTATGTCCCCCAGGTGGCGCGGATTTCACATTTTTCCACAATCTATAAGTACCCCACCCCCCAAATACATTATAGTGGGCACACTGTGGATATGGCCACGAAGGAATAATGAGGAGCAGGCTCGGTCAACTACGTGGGAAATAAATGGCGAAATTCAGCGCCATCTGCGATGGGCACGGGAACTACAGAAGCATGCATGCGGTCGCTATATATGTGCATGCTCCTTCCTTAGATGTGTTGACTAGTAAAATAATTTAAGAAAAAAGGATGAATAAAGACAAAGTTGAGGAAACAAGAAACGCAAAATAAGACATTAAAGATAATTATCATTCAATTTCTCATTTACTTAATTTTGCTTTTATTTTTGTATTTTAAGTAGAAAAAGATAATTACGAGACGAGTTCGGATGTGCATACGTAAGAATTTAAAATTTTTCTGAAGCAGAGTTGAACTGTGATATACAGTTTTTTAAATTTCGCCGTATGACGGCGCTTCTCGAACCTGGCCCTACTTCAACATGGAATCCAATGGGGAAAGTATAAAAAAACATAAAAATGTAAACATTTAGTAAGTTTAAAGATGATTCAATTCCAAAATTCATTATTTTTGTTAGTACAAATATTTCTAGAATGTTAGTTACGTGCATACAAGAAATGAATAGAGTGAAATAAACTGCGAAATAATTATTTCTCAATTTAGGTAATTTTCAGAAATAAGTGCAATTGATTTAATTTTATAGACTAATAAATACCCCTAATTGTTTCAAATACATCGAATTTTGTTTCTTAATTAGTCTTATTCACAATTTGTTCAAGAAGAGAAATACATAAATATATAAAATGTGAAAAATACACATGCTTGTGTTTCTAAATGACATAATTATGTACATTAGAGTGATAAAACAATGCATTGCCCTACCGATAGCAATCTCAGAGTATACGCTAAAGATTCTCAAGGCTCTGAGAAGCTCTAAGAAATTCTCCGCAGACACTCAGGTAGATAGACTGAAAGGTCCAGGTAGCTCGTTTAAATGTTTTAAAGGCTTTAAAATGTCCTTTCCAAATTTGAAATAAAAATACGATAATAAATAACAAGCAGAGAGGCTGAAATTGAAATAAGAATTATATCATAAATAACAAACAGAGAGGATATATCAATATATTTTTACATTTCATAGTTACAGCCTAAAACGGAATCTACGGGTTTCGATGATTTCAGATATCCAACTTTTTTTCAAATGTTTAAAATTGGAATGAATACAACGTTTCTCGTAAATGGAATGAGATACGCCAAAAAATACAACATTTTTTAATTCAACTGAAAAATTGTACATCAGTATATAAGTTGTGATTATAAATAAATATAATGAGAAAATTCATCAATAAAAAAAAGTGTTAATAATAATTTGAAAAGAAACTTTAAAAGGAAGAAGAAGGTAAGCGATGGCTTATTTTTTTAATTTTAATTTGAAAGTTCCAAAAAATTTCCCTATTGCTTCGAAAATTATGGAAAATTTTTTCCTATATTTAGCTTTTTCTAGTGAATAATAATAAAAATTTATAAATAAAATTTTTTTTTCTCGATTTAGAATTTTTTTAAAATTGCAAAAAAAGTTTTTTTTTATTGAGTCCTTTGCACACACTTTTAAAAAAGCTGAATATGTCGAACCTGAAACTTCTTCACCTTGAGTCAAAGAAACATGCTATTTTTTTGCATAAAAAATTTTTTCAGTTCTAGCCAATTGTCAAAATTGCTAAAAAGAATTAAATTGACCATTTTGTGACTCATGTTGACTAATTTTTTTTGCCGAAACAAAAAAAAATAACATTTTTCTTCCATTCAAGCTGAAGAAATTTCCGGTTCGACTTTTTCAAATTTTTCCAAAATGTGTGCATAGGACTCAATACAAAAAAATGCTTTTTGGCCATTTTGAAAATTTTCTAAATCGCGCGAAAATTTTTATTTTGTATTATTATTTACTAGCAAAAACTGTACATAGTAAAAATTCCTCATAATTTTTGAAGCAATATGGAAATTTTTTTGGATTTTCAAAAATTTTAATTTTTAAATCAAAAAAGGGAACAGAAGATATATTAACCGATTTTAAATTTTTGCTTACTTTTTTTGGATGTCAACCCACAAATTTTTTCGCTCAGTTCAAACGATTCGACTAATTT
>NC_046663.1:137552590-137557761 GCF_010883055.1 Belonocnema kinseyi
AATTATATTAATTAATTTATATATATATATATATTTATTTAAATAAATGAAAATAAACTGCTAATATGCACATGCTTGCAAAAAATGATTTTGCTGAAATATTTTCATTGACTTTTAATTTTTTCAATAATATTACTGACTAAATAATTAATTAATTAGCTGAGTATGATATTTAGGTATTTTTTAGTTTTCTATATTTTAAATAGAAATATGAAAATAGAGTGCATTTTTTGCGCATAAAAAGAATGCTATAAATTGTCCGAAATGTTCACATAAAAGTTCGTAGCATTATACTTTTTACAAAAAAAAATAGTAAAAGAAAACATTTTTTGATATTACACTAAAGTATTTTTTAATTTAATTTTTTTTTTTAATAGAAATATGAAAGTAAAATAAATATTTTTTTTCATAAAAAGTATTCTTTAAATAGTCCGGAATGTTCACGTAAATATTCGAATTATCTTCTTTAAGAATAAAATATTGAAATAAAACTATTTATTTTTTTGCTTTTTACATGTATTCATGATAAAAATAAAAAGAAGGAATTTCAAGGTCAGGATTTTTAATCAATAACTTCAATTACATCCATGCTAATATTATTAATGTTATTATTAAAATTGATTCATGTATAACCAACAGTAAAATTTGTCATACAATGGTAAAATTATCCTATTCTTTCTAGATCTTGATTTTATACCTAATTATCTTTATCATCTTTTCAGTGTCATTTTTTCATTCTAAATTTTTATGTCACAATATTATACTTTTTTAACTAATAAAAATTAATTACATATACTAAGAATATGTTCAAATAAAGAAAAGTGACTTTAAGTGCTGTAAAATAAATCAATAATCCACAATACTTAAAAATTTTAAATTGCCGCTCGAACAAAGCAGAGTTTATTGCGCAGTCTCGTGGCATGTTGTGAAAATAATCCGCTTAAACGTAACGGCATTGTCGAATTTAGCCGAAAAGTATCGAAGAAAACCGAAGCCACAAAATCGCCGATAGCGCCGCTCTCGTAACAGATGGCCTAACTAGACCCTTGCCGCATCTAGGTAAAATATCTTTAGTCGTAGTTGTTAATCAATTTCATGGAGAATAAACGTAATAATGCAAATGGTTGATTTCTGAATAAGTAACATGTGCTTTCAAAGACAAAGGAAATGTTCCTATAAAAATAATATAGGATTAAAATGGACTGAATTCAGCGCCGGACTAACATTTTTGGGGGCCTGGGGCTTAACCTCGAAGGGGCCCTCTTAAGGGCAGAGAAAATCCCGATTTTGCTGTACACTTGATTAATTTTCTAGGGTCAGGGGCCCCTCGACCCTCCGGGATCTGGAGCACCCTCTTATCTTACCCTTATCTATTATTACAGAAAATTATGTATTTGCCAATATCTTTCCAAAATATTTGAAAACATAATATGTCACTTCTTATTAATAGTAAGCATAGTAATAATACTTGTATTCTTCATGATGGTGTGAAACTGCAAAATGCCTACAAAGTTTCAGCAGATTAGGTTAGATACCCTTCGAAACATTAGGTTCAAGAAATGTTTTTTATAGACTTTTTTATGTGACAAATACATACGTAATTAATGTCTACTCAATCTGCAAAGTGTAAACAATTAAAAGGAACAATTTTTCTGCAAAAAATAATGTACGCATACATTTTAAAGCAAAACCAAATCCCACCGTAGAGGTTAAGGAACACTTTTAAACGTGAAAGTTTTCCCACAAGTTATTTAATGTGACGAATATTGAAGAATATTATATCAAATAAACGCAAAAACAATAAGCAATTCAAATTTAGTCTTGAAATTCAAAAAAATATCGTTACCATTCGTTACCAGAGAATTTCCTCTACTTTACCGGAACCGCATCTGTTTCACGTAACGGTACATACGGTTTATATAACCCTTCTGTTTAGAAAGTTGCAAGTCACACAGGTCACCCCCGCCAACCCTGAAATAATTTTGAAGTTGTGGAGAATGAAAATTCACACTTCAGGATCTTCTCGAAGCATGTCAACTTTTTTTAAGAATTGATGAGGTGTGTCCACGAAATAAAACTACATTAACAACTTTTATTTCTACCCCCCTCCCCCTCCAGACTGGGCCCCAAATATGATCCTAATATAACAAACTACATTTTTTCGTATTATTGTTAATTTTCAGCAATTTCTGCCATTTTTGAATACAGATAATTATTAATGGACATTTTAAATTTCCCCCTGACTTCTGAAACAATTTGTAATTATTTAAATAAATGTAACTTATTTCAACATTTATTTTTTTCCCAAAAAATATATAAAAATGTATTTTCTGAATGAAATGTAATGGTTAGTCATTGCTTGTAGAAGTAATTTAATTTAAAAAACATTATGTGATTATTTAAACAATTAATTATTGTTTAATTTCAGAAAGTCTAGAAATTGATACAGAGATGTCTACTTTTTTTCTCAAGTTGGTATTCTATACTACTTTTTGTTGAATAATTACATAATTTTGTTACATTTCTTCTAATGTTTCACAAATTCTTATTTGTTTATACAATTTTTATTTGATAAAGCAGTTTTCTTTCGAAAACTTTTGGGAAATAATACAAAATGGAACACAAACAATTATTTTTCTGACTGCATAGTGTGTAGAAAGAATATATTAACTTTTTTAAAATTTTTTGAACAAACTGAATTTTTCTAAACAATTATTTTTCCCCCAAAAAATGTTTAAAAATCGTATTTTATTAATTAAACATAATATTGAATGACTTTGAAGAGTACTAATTCTGAGAAAGGCTTGATGTAATTTTTTAGAAATTAATTATTGTTTTTTCAAGTTTCCTTCAAATTGAGTATGGATGGTTAAAAAATAAAAAAATGCTTATTCAATAAAATGCCCTTTTTTACAGCATTTACTACTCGAAAGCGAAATATAAAATTAATAGTTTAACAAATATAAATTTGTTAAACATTAGACGAAGTGTCTCAGAATTATTGTAATTATTCATTTAAAAAATAGAATAGGGTACCAATTTGAGATAAAAGTAGACATCTCTGGCTTAATTTTTATAAATTTTGAAAATTATAAATTCTTTAAATAATTGCATGACGTTTTTAAACATTTTAATTCTTCCAGTCAAGATCAAATGTTACATTTCATCCTGAAAATAGACTATTTTAAAAATATTAGGCAAATAAATAATTGTTTGAATAAGTTAAATTTCTTTAAATAATTAACAATTTTTTAAAAAGTTATGGGAAATATTCAAATTGTCCATTAGTAATTATTTGTATGAAATAAGATGACAGAAATTGTTGTTCCTTCCTTTGAATTCTTAAATTTTTTGATTCCTTAATACTCTTCTGTTAAATATTGCAAACTCAATTAAAAGGAATATGTTTTGCCTTTTTTTTCATTATACTTTCAATACCAAACATTTGTTCTGAAAATTTTTCGTTTACACGTTAAACTCTTTATAACTTAGCCATTCGTGTTTTCAAAATTTGCCGCGTAAGGCTTGAGATTTGTTGGTTATGTTGCACATCGTACATTTATTGCGAGGCTTAGGCGTTTAATCCCATTGCTCGCAAGCGGGGGGACATGTGTACTGTGATTTTCTATCTCCTTTTCTCCCGCAAAAAATGCGCAAGTGCCGTGTTGAATGTCAACTAAAAACTGAGGTTATGTTCCTGTAAATATTGTCAATTGAGTGGGTGAAAACATAGTTATTCCTTTTGTACTTTTGTTCCAATAGGATGTTTGACACTTTGGAACACAACACGCCATTTTTTCTCGCTAGATTTTTATTTTTTTTAAATTCCAACAGTGAAGATGACTTGACTTTACAAAAAATTCATATAACCTCAATTTTTGCCGTTGCTGTGGTTGTCAAGCACTGGCACTCACTCGAAAACTTCTCGTGGGAGAAAAGGAGATAGCAAATCACAGTGCGCATGTCCCATTCCTTGTGAGCATTGGGGAAGTCTGATAATAAATGTAGTTACCGCAGTCAGAACGTATGTACGGAGATGGGTCTCCTTATTATTGTTCCGTGGTCCCATCACTAGTTAAAAGTCGATGAAAGGTGTATTTACCATCGACATATAGAAATGGACCGGTAATGCTGTGGGGAGAACGTATTAGGCTATAGAGAGAGAAAAAACATTTGAGATGTAGACCTATCTCTTTCTAGATAAACCTGATTAGTCGAGAATATTTTCGTTGGGTGAAGTTTGGCGCAGCACAGGACCGTGCTTTGTGTCGCGAATGCCCCAAGAATGTGACGTTTATTGCACTTTTCAGAATTGATTTATTTATAATTTATTTAATTATAGTTTATTGTAAATGAATATAAAAAATGGTGGCAGCCTGTGTAGTTTGTGGGCGTTGTCAAGACGTTCATATGGGGATATGTTTTCATACGTAAGTAAAGTTATTAAATATAGTAAAAGAAAAAATATTACAACAAAAACAAAACCTCAAAATATGAAGTTTGGTACCTATGCAATACAAATGGTTATTTTTAATGTTATAGAAATATTGTACAACTTTTTGACAGTTTTTAGATTATTTTTGAACTCACAGTTCTCCCCAAAGCGTTACCGGTCCATTTCTATATGTCGATGGTATTTACACGCATGTCTACTACTCGCCAGCCAACATGAAGTATCATAAGAGTAAGAGAGACAGAGAGTGGAAATTTGGAAGCAAAGTACTCATTATCTCTTTTACTCTAATGACTATTGGTTGACGGCGCTATCGCACATTGGGGAAAACGTACATTTTTTGGTTCAAAATATGTTTCCGGCTGAACCTGTAGATTTGGATGTTTTGTAAAGCACATAAAATTTCAAACGAACCACAGTTTTTCTCTGAATAACTAGGAGAATATTATTGGAGGAAATATATAGTGAATTGACGCATTACGGAAAACGCAACGGAATTCTGCAATCATGGGACGCCACCCTGTGAGTGGTGAGGGATGTTAAAGTGATGCCAACGTAGACAAAATTATTATTTGGAGCCTTGTGATTGGCTGTCGAACAAAAAATGTCTTATTCTGTGTCATTTTTCATGACGTAATTTATAGTGGAATTACTGAATTTCAAAGAGTGTGTAATATTACCAAAGATATTAGGTCCTAGATACGGCATGAGATTAGTT
>NC_046663.1:137557861-137559652 GCF_010883055.1 Belonocnema kinseyi
CCTTGGCGCATGGGGTATTTCCTAAATTAATTTTCTTACGCAAAAAAAGTCGTGTTTATTAAAATTTAATATTTTTTCTCGATGATTCAAATTTAAAAAAAGGTTTGAAAGTGTAAAATTAAAAATGTAAAGCATTAAAAAATTCTGAAACTATATATTTATATATATATATATATATATATGTTGCTTTTAGTTCGGCTACATACTTGTAGAGGCGCGATATGTACCGATCGACGGATTGTTTACCTTGGCGCATGGGGTATTTCCTAAATTAATTTTCTTACGTAAAAAAAGTTGTGTTTATTAAAATGTAATATTTTTTCTCGATGATTCAAATTTAAAAAAAGGTTTGAAAGTGTAAAATTAAAAATGTAAAGCATTAAAAAATTCTGAATATAAGAATCAAATCTTTAACAATAAAAAATTTTAACATTGAAATTTAATTCGGTTTTGAATATAAGGGTTTAATATCATAAAATTGACAACTGTAAGCCTTCCAACTTGATTACGCTTAAATTAATGGCATCCAAAATATGATAATCCCCAAATACAAACATTTAGAATTCTGTGTTTCAATTTTCAATTCGAAACTTTCAAAATGAAATAATATGAATTTATCAGGTTATACTTGAGGCATATTCAACATTTAACCAATATTAATTCCTGCATTTTTTATTTATCAAATCTATGAAAAAAATTTCAAATAATACAATTCTTGAAATTTCTGTTTATAAAATTACTCAATTTGAATGTTTATAATTTATATCCTAAAGCTGCAAAAAATGTATTGCCAAATCATAAGTGATTTCATTTAAAACGCTTAAAATTAAATAATTTGAATTGACAGGTTATACTCTAAGAATATTCGAAATTTTACAAATACTGAGATTTTGAATTTTAAATTTATAAACTAGTTTCTTTTAATAATTATTATTTTTATTTTATTTGAAAAGAACATAATTTCACTGTAATTTTAATTGTTTTCAATTCAAATTTCTCTCATTTAAAACCTTTCAATTTCAAAGGCTTTGAAGTTATGATCCAATTTTTGAAACTAAATAATTTTGAATGGAATAACTATTTAATTGCTAGCATACTTCTAATTTGAAATAAAATTGTGGAATAATAAAGTATTTCCATGCAAAATAGTTACGCTGAAGTTTAAAGGCTTCCTTATATATTTTGATATTGTCGACTTCTGAAAAGTTTCAAACCAAAAACTTTATAACTATGAGTCCTAATTACTTTCCTGAGTTTTTTTGTTAAATTGAACTAATTATTATAAAAATAAAGGATTTTTTTTTTAATTTCTCTAGCTTATTTGAATGCTCTCCGCTGTTGAAGCCAAGAAACAACCCACATATATCTGTATTCAATTCAATCAAATTAAAAATTTAACGACAGTTTAATTTTTATTCAGCTAGATTGTACTTAAATTTACACTATTTAACACCATTCAACATCTACAATTTTAACTGTAATTTACTTCTTCTTCTTTATTCATAATGTGTCCCCTAAGAGTTTACATGACTTCCATTCCTTACAATCTTTCCGTTTACATCTATATATTTTTTACAATCTTATCCTTTCTATATATATAATTATTTACAACTATTTACATAAAGTCTTATATCTAGATCCTTATTTCTATTTCCTGCGATAGCGCAATTTAGGACTTATTAGTAAGCAAGTGAGCGAGCGAACGAAAGCGAGAGTGCAAGCGAGAGAGAGTATGAGAACGCAAACGCATCTTAGTCTACTTATCTTTTACTTTACCATTACTTACAATTT
>NC_046663.1:137559752-137561156 GCF_010883055.1 Belonocnema kinseyi
AAAATAAGAAATATCAAAATGGGAGAGGGAAATGTGGACGAGGAGATGGAAAAAATGATAGGAGAAATAAAAATAGGATTATAGTGCACAAATAATAATGAAGTTAGTAGAGGGGGGAATAGAAGTGAGTGGGATGAGGACTGCAAAGAGAAAATAAAGGAGGTCAGAAAGGAATTAAGAAAATGGAAAAAAGTAATGGGGAAGAATATAGGAAAAAAAAGAAAGAGTATACTGAATTGTGTTATCAAAAGAAAGAGGAAGAGAATAAAAGGTTTGAGGAAGAGGCGGAGAAGGCTAAGACGGAAGAAGAGGTATGGAAGGTAGTAAATAGAGAAAGGAAAAGAAGAAAAAGAGTAAACCAAGATATTGAAATGATAGAATGGAAGAAATATTTTTTGGATTTGCTAGGAGGAGTAGAGAGAAAAGTTGTAAAGTGAGGAAAATATGGTACAGAAAGAGACGAGGAAGAGGAAATTTCAAGGGAAGAAATAGTTAAAGTTTTAGGAATAATGAAGGATGGAAAGGCACCTGATATAGATGAGATCCCAAATGAAGTATGGAAATATGGAGGGGAGGAACT
Source organism: Belonocnema kinseyi (assembly GCF_010883055.1). Lineage (NCBI taxonomy): Eukaryota > Metazoa > Arthropoda > Insecta > Hymenoptera > Cynipidae > Belonocnema > Belonocnema kinseyi. The sequence continues at coordinate 137,560,333 of NC_046663.1, forward strand.
AGAGGAATGGGCATGGATAATGTGTAATAGAGTATGGAGAGGAGAGGGGTGACAAGAGTTATGGAAAGAAGGAGTAGTTATACCAATAGTAAAGAAAGGCAAGGGAGAGGAGGTTAAAGATTATAGGGCGGTGACGTTGATGCCAACACTGTATAATGTATATGTAACTATTTTGTCGGAGAGATTGAAGATAGAAGTTGAAGAAAAAAAGATCGAGTCACAGAATCAGTAAGGGCTTAGAAAAGGAATGGGGGTAATGGACAACATGTATGTTCTGAACTATCTAGTAAATAAGTGAATTAAAAGGGAAAAAGGGGCAATGATAGCAATGTTCGTGGACGACATAGTGTTGATGGCAGAGGATGAAGAAGGGATGGCGGGATTAATTACAGGATTAGAGAAATACTTAGATGGAAAAAAGCTGAATGTAAATGTAGAAAAGCAAAGATAATGAGGTTTAGAAAAGGAGAAGGAAGGAAGAAAGAATGGACGGGGAGATGGAAAGGAATAAAGTTAGAAGTCAAAGAGTATAAATATTTGGGATATATCTTGCAGACGAATGGAGATCATACAGCTCATGTAAGAGAAAGGATAAAAAAAGCAGCAGGGGTAATGAAACAGATATGGGGAATAGGAAAACGGAGGTTAAAAAAAAATTGGAGAAGGAGAATGTGGTTATTTGATACGCTGGTATGGCCGGTTTTAGGTTATGAAGCAGAGATATGGGGAAAGAGAAGGTGGACCAGAATAGCAAGATTTAGACTGGGAAACGAGGTAAGGGAGGGGATGTACTGGGAAAAAGAAGAGAACAGAAGGTGTAGAAT
>NC_046663.1:137561256-137570816 GCF_010883055.1 Belonocnema kinseyi
CTTCCACAATCCACTCACCTCAAATTTCACCACAATATCAGAAAAACTCAGCATCCACAATTCCCACTACTTTACACTTTCATGCCGGAAACGGAAGTCCGTAATTTACTTAAATTCAAATAAATTTTACTTCAATTTTGAATTTAAGAAAAATGTATTCATTTTTTGAAATGATCTAAATTGTATTAAATCTTTAAATTTAGTTTTACAAAATAATTTTTAAAATTGTACTACAATGAATCTTAAAGTACGAATAGAATTGTTTTGAAACTTAGTTACTTAGTATCTAGAAAATTTCTCTTTGAAAAGTAACCAGACGAGAAATTAATTTAATTTAACTAACCTTTATTTAATTCTTAAGTTCCCCTAAATTGCATTTAAATGTTGAATTTAGCTAAATTTCGTTTAAATTTTAAATTCAACTAAATTTTATATAATTTTTTTTAAATTTATCTTAATTTCATTTAAATTTTAAGTTTAGTGTTTTAAAATAATTTTAGAAATTTTACTGAACTTCTGAAATACGAACAGAATTTTTTTACATTTATTTATTGTCTTGAAATTTAAAAATAATAATAAATGGAATGTTTTTAGACTCTCTTTAATTTGAATATAATTAGGTAATTCAGTGTTCATAACATTTTTGGCGTACAGGCCGTACAGAGCCAGCCGACCATGGACATAGGAAACACAGGACTAGGCATGCCATCCTAACTTGTCGAGCGGGGTTGAATCCACGGGGGGGGGGAATTCCATGAGTGGGGAGAGCCGCCATCTTACGATGTGCCATTTGATTATGCACACGAGCATTTTGCCGACAAACTGTGCATGAAAATGTAAACATGTGGGCGCTGCCATGTTTGTCGCGGGACATCAAAAGGTGGCGGATCTCCCCCCTCATTGCATCACCCCCGCAATGGCATACCTAGTCCCTTGTTTCCTATGTCCATGCATCCGACCGAGTCAACTACATCAAAGATTGCTATAGTGATGGCGAAGGCGAACGCGAGAACAAGAAACAGAAAATCACGTTCGGTTTGGAATTCAACAAATTTCGGTGTGCCCCCCCCCCCGCTAACGTGCTAGGTGACCGCGGTTGCCATAGAAACGGTGAAAAGTCAGAGAGGGCAGCACCTCGATATAGTCGAAAATGTAGTTATAGATATATATATATATATATATATATCGGCCGTCCCCACCACTGATACATGCCGTATCTAGAACCTAATATCTTTGATATTACTGGGAACAAGTGGTGTTTACGAGAATTCGCTCTGAGGTCGCTCTAAACACAATGGGGGGCTCAATCATTTTCTTAATTTTCAATTTCGTGACATATGAATGCAGATTAAAATAGTTGAGTTTACCCCTCGTTAGGTGGCGCTATCGAACTTAAATAAGTGCCCGCTAAATTCGAACTCAAATTAAGCAAAGTAAAGTTTTAAAAAAAAGTTATAGAACAACTTGGATTGTAGCTTAACCTTCAAGTGGGCGCGTGGGCGATAGTATACGGTCCAACTTCAATTGGTCTGTTTATTGTATATCTATTTTATATATCGTTCGAGTTTAAATAAATGTTTTACATTGTTTAAACCTCTGTTTTAACGATTCTTTAAAAAATAACTCCGATTACAAGGGTTTATTATCAGATATTGAGCTGTAAAATAAGTGATAAAGAAAGGCGCACCCGATTGAAGGTTAATGAAAAGTTGAAATGCAAAGTCGAAAAGTATTCTCGAAAAGGAAGGTTTGTGGGATATTTAAGATTTAAGGAACATGAAACAATCTACCTTACCTTACCTACTATCTACCTCACCTGCTGTTGATCAAAGGGTACCTTCCTATGTAAGCTTTCGTTTCTTCTTTGATAATAATTTCCAACTTTGCATTTCCTTTTTCACTAAGCTACAGTCCTTTATAGTCTTTAATACTTATTATTGTTTTGAGCTGACTTCTGGATCTAGGGTATCCCTATTTTTTATTTCTGCCCCTGAATAAATTTTACTTCTCAGATTTAAATGTATCATTTTTTTCCTCTCAAGGAAATTGATGCAAGAGAATTTGGATCTATTGACAATTTACTGTGTCCTTATCAAGAAACTGGTACCCAGTATACAAGTCGGAACCACTCCTGGAAGGATGATAAATCTGAAACGTAATGATTTGTTATTTACATTTAAAAAGAAAGAGAATTGTCCTACAAACTGAGGCTCCCAATTACTGCTAAATTATAATTGACTTTTTTCTACTCTCAGTCCTTGAATTGTAAAATAACTTTTAAATAGAAAATCGGTTGAGATGTAATTGTCTCTTGATGCAGGGTCTAACATCGCATCAGCGATTACTATATTGAGTTGGCTACTTATTTCGACGTTATATTGAAAATTTAATCAGTGAAATCTCAAAATAATAAAAAATCGTGGGAAATGGATCCCCAGAAGCGAGAACTAAATTGAATCCTGAATTCGCTTCAACTTCCGGGTTGTTTGGAGCTATTTATTCACGCCTCACGCAAAATAACATATTCTAAATTTTCTTTCCCCATGAGAAAAGGCTGAAACTCCTTTTTTTTAGGTTCAAATGATTTTACGAATAAAAGGCCAATCTGAGCAAACTATAGTGCAATGTTTGCCGTTCAGAACTTTGAATTATCCTCCTAAACACTTTACATTCCCTTATTTTACCGGGGTTGTAATTAATGAAGCCCGTTTGATTAATAATTTGTAAAATTTACCTACCTTCTATTTCTCTCATTTTGAATATAAAATTCACTGATCTATATTGGGAATTTTTGTTATAATTCCTAAGATACCGTGTTATTCATGTGCAATTAAGATAATTTCTGGATAAAATTGAGACTCTGAATCCTATTCAATATGTTCCCGATTTTAAACGGGCACCGTGGACATAATTAACGCAGAAATATCAGGAATAAGCGTGCTTAGGGTCCCATCTTTCTATGGGTCGCTTAACCACGATCGGGACCACCCTCCAATTCAGATCTTTGTGAACCAATGACCTGTGCTAACCATGGATCTCAGCAAGAAAGTAGAAGTTTACTTTTTCTAATTTTTTTATAATTTTAGAAATTCCCTTAACAGGGTTAAGCAGCCTTTCCTCTTTCCTATGAATCGCGTTTACCTACATAAACTAATTCCAATCGTAACGCGTTTTTATGAACTGAAAATCAGTCGCTGGCCAAACGAGAGCTCTCTTTCGCAGTGTTCGTAACGAATGCCCCGAACTCTTCTACGCATGCGTCGCGCTTGGTCTCTGGTTCGTTGCTCTTCGCGTGCAATTCGAAATGCTAAAAAATAACATTTTTATTGTTTATTATGAATAATGTCATTTTAACTTATATAAATGTTTATTAGACCGATATTAATGAAGCTTGATAAAAATACATATTTATTAAGTGCATACTGTGTTATGATTGTTTTTGCTAAATATAGAAATTTTTGTATTAATTAAAATAATTTTACTGAAAAACAAGATTGTCAATGCATTTTCATATTTTAATAAACTTTAAATACCAAAAATTTAAAATAATGAAAAATATGCAAGAAAAATACAAGTGAGTACCAAAGGATATTTTTTATTTACACAGTATGCACTTAATAAATTTGTATTTTTATCAAGATTCATTAATTTCGGTCAAATAAATATTTATATAAGTTAAAATGACATTATTCATAATAAACAAAAATATGTTATTTTTTAGAATTTCAAATTCTAAATTTCTTAAATTCTCGAGAATTTAATTTCAGGTTATATAACCGAAAATATAAAAGAATTTAAGAATTTACCGCATATTCAGGAATTCAAAACATGCAAAACAGTAGTTTATATATTAATCAACACTGTTCAGTTGAAACTCTAACCGCAAAATTCATTTGCCTCACATTACTTAAAAAATACTAGCATTAAATAATCCTCTCACGGAAAAGCGTTAAAATACAAGTTATCCAAATGGTATTATTTTTAATTAAAAGCGTTTCAAGTTGTACACCTTTAGCTTTAATTTTGAAAATTTGATAACTTTATTGGAAAAGATTTAAAACAGTATCATTTCTAATGTAAAGTTTATAAAATGAGAAACTTCTATTTTAAATATAAGAATCGCAAATTTCAAGGATTTAAGATTATAAGAAAATTTCGAAAATAGAGCAAGTTCATAAAGTTAAAAATGAAATATTTTCCGAATACAATTATGGAAATTCGATCATTTAAAATTCAAAGGAATCAAAACTGTATTATTTCTAATTAAAAACGTTCCAAATTGAAAAATTTCAGATTACAATTTTTTTTAAACGGACAATTTCTTTCTTGACTATTTCGTAGAAAATTTACTTTTTGTTTGAAATTTATGTTTTGGTGTTGAAAAGTAAACTAAAATCTTTTCTGAATAAAGTTCCACTTGAAAAAGAAATTTGCCATTTGTATTACGAATTCATCTGTTCTAATGCCAAATTAAATTTTTTTTAAATAAAAATGGAACTATTTGGTAGAGAATTCATCAAGTTTGTTAAAAAATCATCCTTTTCGGGGTAAAAATTCGTCTTTTTGGATTGTAAATTCAATTTTTTTCGTAGAAACTTATTTCTTTTTTGAAAATTCATATTTTGATTGTGAAAAGTCAACTGACATCTTTCGAAAAAGATAATTCAACTTTTTTGTTAAAAATATATCTTTTTGATTTAATACTTTATCTGTTTCTAGAAGAAATTTAATTCTGTTTTAAAAATAAAAATTCGACTTTTTTATTAAAATCATTCTTCTTTGCTTGAGCATTCAACTCATTTGTTCGCAAGAATTTTGAGTTTGATATTTAAGTTTTGTTGAGTAAACATGCATCCGTTTCGTGGAAAATTAATTTTCTGTTGAAAAGTTATATTTTATTTCTGGCTTGAAGGTTCAATAATTTAGGTAAACTTTTATTTAATTTTTGAGTGAAAAATCTTTATTTTTTGGAAATTCGTCTTTTTGGTTTCACAGTTTTTTTCATTTGTTGTATTAATTTCATTCTTTTTTTTTATTAAAATATAAGCTATGACACGTTTTCGTTTGGAATTTGTCAATATTCAAATATTATGTTAAACATGTAATTGTTGATAAGATAAGATTTTAAATGCACATTTTATGATAATATATTTTGTTTGTAACAACTAAAAACATGCATTGATAGAAAATGCAATTTTCTATCAATGAAAATAAATTCTTAAATTCTCATAAATTCTCAGAGAATTCATTCCTTGGTTATATTCTCGGTAATATTCTCATTTTCATTACCGTTCTCTAAGTATTATAACTCGAAGGTGCACGATTACCGGTCGAAAAACTTCGACGGTTCTATTTATATCTCTATCCGCTTTAAAATAAAATCAAGAGATTAGGATTTTAATATTTCCAGGTTTCGATGCTGGCAATTTTTATGATTTGAATACTTCGCGCGCCTCTTTATATGCGCATATTTTGAGGTTATGTTATTTCAAGTATAAAATATAAATAATATAAATATTAATACTATTATATATAAATATATAATTAATGATAATATTATAATGATGTTATATTATAATAGTCTTATTGATATTTTGATTCGCATTTGAAAGAAATGAAAGAACTTGGCGATTTTGATGATATTTGAATATTTCGCACAATTTAAAAATAAAAATATATATGAAATATCAGAATACTAATACCGTGATTAATATTCTGTTGTATATTATATTGCGTTCATTATATTGTGTATATTATTGTACACAATGAAAATAAATTATATAATTAAGTATGTGATATTATAATTATATATAGAATAGAATAGAATTTATTGTCTTCATTGTATACCTTAGGCTACATTACTCCTCTATATCACTATTTTCTTCTATATTATAATTATATTTATATTAATATTAATCAGCTGAAAATGATTGTGCTGGAGTTTTCAAGCGTTTTATTTATCTATTAAGCCAAAGATGTGTAAAGAGCCTCCGGACTTTCGAAATTATAAAATTTGTCTATGAGAATCATTTGGAATTAAACAATTACAAATTATAGCTTCCTAGAATTTGGTTATATTATACTTTTTTCAGGACTACGTGGGACTTTGATTTTTAAGATTTAAAATTGCTATCAACTTTAAAAGTGTTAATACAAAATTTTTTACTTGTTATTACTTATACTTTGTAATTTTTTGTTTTAAATGATACTCATAAATAAATTTTCTAATTTTGACATGCTATTTAAATTTTTTCGGTTTAATAGATATATTCAAATTCAAACGCTTAAAACTCTAGCACAATCATTTACAGCTAATTAATATTAATGTTAATATTAATCTCTGTTGAGATAATATTATTATAATTTTAATATCATATATAGTTAATTATATATTATATTAATTCTACTATAATGTACCCTGATTATACTTCTTTTTTCAAATTTTCATGTCCCAACTCAAAATTTTAATCATTTTTTAGAATTCCTTGTCCCAGATCTGAATTATAATTTTTTCAAAAAATCTATGATTCAATTCAGAAACACATATAATTGCTTTGAACAATCTCCTGTTCCAATTCAAAATTCAGGGTGAAATTAGAAAATTCAAACTTTTAAATCTGAAAATGATTTATTTGAGGTGGAAATCTTTTGAATTTTAAACTTTTAAAACTGAAGCTTGACAAATTTTTCATTAGGAAATATTTCAATCAAACGCTCAATAATTCATACGTATAAAATAAAAATTTGAAACACCTTTTAATTTTACAATTTCTTTGATCAAATTATGTTAAAATACGAAATTACCAATTTAAAATTTTTATGACTGACATTTTACAGATTTCTGGTTCAAAAATATGTATTACGCTAATGTTATGGAACTATATTATGTTATATTTTTTTATGCCCGTGACCCTGGCGGACCGAAGGAACCGAATGGAGCCTCTACAAAGTATCCGTAAAGACCCCATTGGGTCCCCATTCGGTTCCTTTTTAAAAAACTATAAAAAACAGCAAAATAAACTTTTAAATGGTTGAAATTCGGATTCTGCGTTAAAATTCCCTATATAGGGTCACGAAATAATCGCAATAGTTTTTTTGCAACGGTAAAAAGTTAAAAAAATATAAGACGAATAACGCCTGTTGACTGCTACACTTCAAATGCATCGCCTGTACGTAGCAGTCAACAGGCACCATTCGGTTTCTTCGGTTCGCCAGAGGAAGTTATCGCAAAAATCATAAAATATTCAAGTTTTTAATAATGGAATCGTTTGGTCTTCGTTTGGTCATGTTGGGAAACATACGGAATTGGAATTTAAGAACCCATCAGACACTTGCAATATTGAATCAAAGAACCTTCAATTCTTCGACTTCATATTTCAACTGTTCAATGGATCTTCGAAATACAATTTCTTAATTGAATGGTGTTCACGTCCATTGAACACTGGTCAAAAAACCATCGAATCTTTGATTTCATATGACCAAACGATTCCATTAATAAAATTTGGATACGAGTAATTAAGTCAATTGTGTATTTACAGCTGAAGGAGCAGTACAAGATAATAATCACGAAATACAAATCAAAGGTATGTGGTATGAACGTTATTTATTTTAATTTAATAGGAAAACTGTTTACAGAGTTTTTATAACTTCACTTGCAACTAAAAAGTATTTTGAGATATTTCCTATAATGTATCACGGATAAAAATAGTATCTATCTCAATCATTTTTTATACGCTTCAATGAGCCTCCCTATACGTAACTATAGCTGTCAGGTACTCGTAGTTTTATTCAGAAAACTGAACATTATGAATTAATATCTGGATATTTAATATTGGTGAAATTTGAAAATATTATTTTCCATCTAGTCTGATTAAGACGGTAAGGTACCATCTCTGATGAGATAGCAGATTCATTTAAAAATAATTACTTGTGCCATTAACACCTAGCTAAAAATTAGCGTTATTTTCTTAAATTATGAGTTCTTATTCTGATCCCTCTAATAGTTTAATTGGAAAAGCACCTGAACGGAAATCAGAAGTTTTGTGGTTCGATTCCCAACAGAGTGAAGGAGTAGGATCTTTTTTTCAAGAAATAATTTTTTTAACTATTAAACCTTACGAATTGACAAAGTTAAATGTTGAACGTTAAAATACGTTAATTGTTTAATTTGAACAGATTCGGAATCGTGTTATAAAATAATTAGTATAATTTAAACATTCTAACTAGAGTTTATTATGAAAAATCGGTAATCAATTTATATTTCTAGTTGATGAAGTTAAAATGTCTTTACCAACAATTTTCCAAATAAAAATGCCTTTAAGTGTTCATTGTTTAAGGCTTTAAAATTGCATTTTAAAATTTTGTCATTTGAAAATGTATGGCTCCAAGTGAAGGCTTAAAATGGAAAATTCGTAAAGTAACACATATAAAAATTCAGTCATGGGGTTCTCCATACATAAATCAAAAGCACTCTGAGAGGAATTCCTAAATTTGACACATTTAAAATTAAAGCAAAAATAAATTACAATTTAGAAATTTGTAATTTAAACTATTAATAATTACACTTATAAAATAGAAGCTTTTAACATTTCTCATTTAAAATGTTTTAATTTTGCACTTTTATAAATTTAACAGGCCAAAGATTTCTGATTGAAAAATATAAACCGACGCTATCATTTTTAATGCTCTAAATTAATAATAATCCTTCCTTTCAACTCATTATAATAAAAATATTAAAAAATAAAACATGTCCCTTTTACAGTTCAGTACAAAATTAATATAAAAAGTTTACCCCTTTCATCTGAATGTTGCAAATACCTGTGGATGAATCAGAATCATAAAGCTGGTTAGTTCGGTGCAGTCCCCTTGCAAGATTTGGCACAGTAGTAGTAGAAGAAAACTCAGTACACGGATTCTGTGAAAACGTGTAATTTCTGCACCTTTTTCTACATCACTGTCAGAACTATTGGCAGGATGTAATTCAACATGTATTGCGGTGAATCTAGTCGTAATAGAATTTGATGCAGTGTTGTCTACCTTCACTTCTTCTACTTGCTCAGAATCTGTGGAATAGAAAATTAATGTAATATACACGTAACACAAATTAAGTATCCTATATAATATGGGGGACTTCATGCCGGATTAACAAAAATCAAACATTCTAAGCACAGGTTTTTTATGAACCAGCACACCTAGTTACATTAATAAGAATATCAAAATAAAACATATCCCTCTTCCCATGCAGTACACAGATCAGGAGGAAAAAATGTTAAAATGAAAAAATTGACATTTCCCAGCTCAATAAATATCTTATAAATAAAAAATTGTGCCTCTTCCAATTAAGAAAAAAATTTTAATCAAAATTTTCTATCCAACAACTGAATAAAATTTGTTTTTTAATTACCCTCTTCCAATTCAAAAAAATTGAAAATAAAAAATTGTTCCCTTAACCACAATAAAAGTTTTAAAAAGAAAAAAATTGCTTCTTCCAATTCAGTGAAAAATAATCAAAATTGGATTCTTCTAAACTCGATAATTTCCATTTGAGCAGTAAATTGAAC
>NC_046663.1:137570916-137574841 GCF_010883055.1 Belonocnema kinseyi
CCTGCGTGTCAACAATATGCTAGAACACTTGCGGGAAAAATGCAGAAGGCGGTTGCCCTTGGGTCGCTCCGTGTTCTTAGGGTCCACGAGGCTTTTGCTGGGCCGTCGTATTGATTCCTTTACAGATTGTAACCACCGGAAATTATTAAATACCGGAAATTTGCAAATTCGGTAATATAAATTGTCGGAAATTGTTATATTTGGGAATTTAGTCTAATTCGAGGAATTTTCTATTCAAAATATTTTCTATTTCGTAATTTTTCAGTCATCCCCAATTCATTCATTGTCTGAAAAAGAGTACCCTACTGTGTCCTACTGAGACGAAGGAAATCATTTCAATTTTTGTAAATGCTAATTTAATAAACTAAACACCGATAAAATTTGATAAATTTCTAAATCACTAGAAGAAATTACTCAGCCCACCATCTCTACCGCTATCGTGGAGATAGGCGGAAGTTTATAGAATTTTTCTTAAATTCTTAATTAAATTAAATTCTTAAATTCTTAAATCACTCTAAATGAAACCCTTCAATTTTCTTCTCCTCGAAAATAGTCTTTGAAAATTACTTGAACAATACTTCAAATTTTGGTACTACATGGGTTAGGACTCCCAATCCGGGAGTATGATTAAAAATGAAATTCCACAAATACAAATAAAAGAGTCTACTTCTTTTTGTATTGGCTTATTAGTATGATACCACCGACAAACGAAATAAAAATTCAATTCTACTTGGAAACACACTCCTTCGTTTAATTTTCGATTTAGTAAAATTGCTCACTTTTCAATATTTACTTGACTAATATTTGATTTCCAGCTCACTCCCTGACTTAATATTAAATGTACATAGTTATAAAATCTTTGTTTGTCATTTTATAATGGACCTTTACTACCATTTTCTAATTGTTATAAACTATTTCAATTGATACTATTCATTAAATAAAACTTTTGTTATTTAACACCTATCTAATGTAGAAAAAAGATTTGAATCGTAGAATTAGCCTATAATCAGATTATAATTTGATTCTAATAAAAGATCTTTTTATACATTAAAACTAAAAATAAAATATGGATTTACAGTTCAATTCCGAAAAAATACATTGCAAAAATAAATCCCTTTCATACTCTGAAGAAGCAATAAGCAAACCTAAACACCAAATTGCTTGAAAGACTTTGTTTGCCATAGGGATGTTCACGAAAAATAATAATCTAATAAATAATAATCTAATAATCTAATGTGTCGTGTGGGAATATCACCCTATAACTTTTTAGGGTTACAAGATTAGCCAAGCTTTTAACCTTTCTGTTAAACCTTGAATCGTTTCGATATCTCCATTCAAGACGGAAATAAGTTTTTATTGTATCAATAATTCTGGTGACCACAATTTTTAATAATTTTTAAATTCTAAAGCTGAGCTGCATTTAAAAATAAAGAAGTAATCCACTTGAATTTATGCCAACTTTTTCGGACATTGTTGAGACTTTAGGAAGAGCTGCAAGTTTACCTTCCAAATCTATGCATGGTCAACAGCGATTTTTTCAGATTTTTTGTTCCTAAAACAACGACAAATTTTGCATCGAGATAAGAAAAACCTCGTTAAACAGGTTGAAATATTTCGAATCAATTTTGCTTGATGCGAACTATAATTTTTTTCACTAAGATGGAGCTACTTTTTCCGAAGTTTCAGGACTTTTTGTCCCGAAATTATATCTGCCATTTTATGCTTTCTATTTCAACCTCGGAAATGAAGTGACGCCGACCTTTGGACCGCAGCTCTTCAAAAATATGCTGTTCATCTACCTGCGAGGTCAATTTGGGATAGAATCCGCGAAGAGGCGATGTTGTTCTTTGCCATCTGGTCTTCTCAGCGCCAGGGCCTGAAAGTGACATCTGATTACGTTTACTTTTTTATTCCACAAAAACAAGAGCCAGCATAGACGGTAGTTCTCGTATTCAAGAACCATAAAAACCATTACGTCTATGGATATGCTCATTATGAGATAACTTTCTAACTTTCTAACCTTTCTTTCTGCTCAGTGCATTCATTGGTAGATGCTTTTGGTTGCTCTTAGTGCCGAATATCATTTTCTCCATGATGATGAAAAACCCCTTCGTTTACAGAAAGAGGGCGCACCTCTTTAACCGCAAGATGAATGCCTCTCTATCTACGTTAGCTTGATCTTGTGTCTAAAGGTATTGTCCGTGTAGTAACTTTTATCTCCATTCCTGTACAATTTGCTTAGAAAGGGGAGCATTGATCTTAATGTCATTCGAATAAGTCTTCATGTTACGAGCGATCTAGTGTGGACCTAATTTTCGTTAGGATTAATATAGTGTGAAATATTATTTTGCGTTATACTAATTCAGGTTCTTGAAATGATAAAAATTACACTGTGTGATTTAAATTTAAATACTGATACCGCAATGTTAAGTTTTTAGGTGCTATAAAACTTATATTAAATTACTTAAAATGGACCATTTCGAAATTGTTTATACAATACAGAAACACACTTTACTGAACAAAACCTAAGAGTATGAAATTCTTATTGACAAAGTTGTTTTTATTTGGAATTGAGATAGAGGTTAATAAATACTATAACAAAGTTACAAGCCACTACCTTCATATAGCCTAGTGAGCCAGAGCAAGCAGTGAGGAGTGGAGCAACACCAGGCTCTCTGGTCCAAATTAGCAGCACCATCTGATCACTTATTATTTTGCTGCCCATTCAAGGAATTCGCCACTTTCGAGCAAAGATAATCTTTATGACGCAAAGCCATCTGAGTCTCCGACCCAACGCCGTTCCGGGCCATAGGTACTATTTAGCGGTCACGCCTTTAAATTTAAACGATTGTAAGTTACTGAATAATGCGTCACACTACACGTACTTATTTTCTTATAATTGACTTCTACCAATCTTTCGATATTCCACATTCTTCGGTTATCTTTTAATTAGTGAACCAGTCACAATAGAGGACAATTTAAAGATTGAAGCATAATTGTAAAATCTGCTCGACGACGAGAGGCAGCCAAAATAAATTAATACCAAATTTCATTGAGTTACTCAGGACATCATAGAAGAACTACTTACAGTCCAGAAAGAAAGGCTAGAACATACCATAAATAGATAAAGGGACGATGATACCATTGCCTTGTAGTTTGTGGGAGCCCCTCTAGCATGAACTGTTAGAAACCGGTAGGTCTTATAAACTACAGATATTAAAAATGTTCCGCAAAATGATTAGAATAATTATTTCCTAAGAGTATCTAGGGGCTGAGCACTGTTGATTTTTGTTCACTTAGTTTAGACATACGGATAAAAACTAAAAGAAGGTAGTCGACAACTCAGGAGACTGTCCTCTATTGATCTCATTAGGGAAAATCGTATTTTCTCGCCGACCCAATAAACACCGTTCAATCTCTATAAAATTCATGCTATAAGAACAGTCGTTTATTATTACTTATTTGACTTTTGAATGCGTCAATTTGATTAGAGTTCTTGTGTTATACATGCTAAATAAGTTTCACTGCTCTACATTATGTTTGACATGTCATATTGATGCTTTCAATTTGAGGACCTGATAAACACCGCTTTATATATATTTCCGACCACGCGTTTAGACATACAGTAAAGAACTAAAAAAAGGATAGGCAACATCTCAGGAGACTGTCCCACATTTATCTCATTAGGCAAAATCGTATTTTCTCGCCGACCGTTTAGCACTGTTTAACGTCTGAATCTGACCCAGTAAACACCGTTAAATCTCAATAAAATTAATCCTAAAAATACACTTGCTTATTATAATTTGTTGAATTTCGAAAATCTGAATTTGATTGGAGTTCTTGCATTATTCACACTAAATAAGTTTCACTGCTATACATTTTGTTTTACACGTCATTTTGATGCTTTCAATGTAATGACCTGATA
>NC_046663.1:137574941-137581927 GCF_010883055.1 Belonocnema kinseyi
TTCCGCTCACGTGTTCAGACATGCGGTTAAAAACAAAAAAAATGTAGTCAACATCTCAGGAGACTGTCCTCTATTTATCTCATTAGGCAAAATCGTATATTTTCGCCGACCCAATAAACACCGTTTAATGACTGAATGTGACCCAACAAACACCGTCAAATTTCTATAGAATTCATCCTGAAAAACCCTCGCTTATTATTATTTTTTTGAATTTTAAAACCGTGAATTTGATTGTAGTTCTTGCATTACTCATGCTAAATAAGTTTTACTGCTCTACATTTTGTTTTACATGTCATTTTGATGCTTTTCATTTGACGACCTGATAAACACCGCTTTATATATATTTCCGCCCACGTGTTTAGACATACGGTTAAAAACTAAAAAAAAGGTGTTATACAGCTCAGGAGACTCTCCTCTATTGATGTCATCAGGCAAAATCGTATTTTCTCGTCGACCCAATAAACACCCTTTAATGTTTGAATGTGAACCAATAAACACCGATAAATTTCTATAAAACTCATCCTAAAAAACACTCGTTAATTATTATTTCTTCCTTTTATATGCATGAATTTGATTGGAGTTCTTTCGTTATTCATGCTAAATAAGTTTCATTGCTCTACATTCTGTTTTACATGTCATTCTGATGTTTTCAATTTTACGGCCTGATAAACACCGCTTTATATATACTTCCGCCCGCGCGTTTAGATATACGGTTAAAAACTAAAAAAAAAGGTAGTCAACACCTCAGGAGACTTTCCTCTATTGATCTCTTCAGGCAAAATTGTATTTTCTCGTCGATCCAATACACAGCGTTTAATGTCTGAATGTGACCTAATCAACACCGTTAAATCTCTATAAAAATCATCCTAAAAAACATTCGTTTATTATTATTTTTTTTACTCTTGAAAACGTGAATTTGATTGGAGTTGTTGTGTTATTCATGCTAAATAAGTTTAACCGCACTGCATTTTGTTTTACATGTCATTTTGATGCTTCGAATTTGACGACCTGATAAACATCGCTTTATATATATTTCCGCCCACGCGTTTGAACATACGGTTAAGAACTAAAAAAAGGTAGTCAACACCTCAGGGGACTGTCCTCTATTGATCTTATTAGGCAAAACCGTATTTTCTCGCCGAACCAATAAACACCCTTTAATGTTTGAATGTGAACCAATAAACACCAATAAATTTCTATAAAATTCATCCTAAAAAACAATCGTTTATTTTTTTCACTGCTCTACATTTTGTATAGCATGTCATTTTGATGCTCTCGATTTGGCGGCCTTATAGACACCGCTTTATATATATTTCCGTCCACGCGTTTAGACGTACGGTTAAAAACTAAAAAAAATGTTGTCAACACGTCAGGAGACGGTCCTCTATTGATCTCATTAGGCAACATCGTATTTTCTCGCCGACCCAATGAACACCGTTTAATATCTGAATGAGACCCAGTAAACACCGTTAAATCTCTATAAAAATTCATTCTGAAAAACACTCGTTTATTATTAATTTTTTGACTTTTGAAAACGTGAATTTTATTCTAGTTCTTGTGTTATTCATTCTAAATAAGTTTCACTGCTCTACATTTTGTTTTACATGTCATTTTCACGCTTACAATTTTACAACCTGATAAACACCGCTTTTTATATATTTCCGCCCAAGCGTTTAGACATACGGTTGAAAACTAGAAAAAAGGTAGTTAATAGCTCAGGAGACAGTCCTCTATTGATATATATATAGCGAAATCGCGGTAAAATTTTAACCACAACCACGGCTCACGACCTTGAGATAGATGGTTACAATCTGTAGCGGAATCAATACCTCGATCCGGCAAAAGTTTCGTGCACCCTGAGAACACGGAGTGATCCAAGGACTATCGCCTTCTGCTTTTTTCCCGCTAGTGTTTTAGCATATTTTTGACACGCAGGGATGCTTTTCAGGCTATTAGCGAGTTAAAGCTTGGCACATCCAAGAGTTTAATTGACTCGATTTCCCGAGGAGTATTTAGAGGAGTGATATTAAGGTTAATACCATAAGAGTGACAGAGAAGGGAATAAAGCACTCTTAGTGCCGCATTGTGCCGATATCAAGGGATCTGAGCTCGTTCTTCGTCCATGGAACTACTCCAAATGAATAGAGTACTACCGGGACGGCAAGCATGTTCGTTGCAGATACTTTGTTCCTCGCCGACAGTTCGGAAGACAAAATTTGCCGGATGACACGTTTGTATCTGCTCCGGAGTGTATCCTTTATAGATTTCACATCCTGAATGTGGCTCTGTGGCTCTCCAGCACAAAGGTGTCGTATGGCGCTTCTATTAATGAGCTTAGGATCTTCAGGGATGCCATTAAGTTTTCCTCACTTCAAATAAACCTCGGCGCATTTGTCTAACCCAAATTCCATTTCAATTTCCTTACTATATAGTTCAACAATCCCTAGAGCTATATGTAGTTGCTCTTTGTTTTTGGCATAGATCTTAAGATCGTCCATGTAAAATACATGAGAGACCTTGTGCTTTCTATCTTCAGGTTTGCCGCACAAGTACCCGTCTGAATGGCGACGTGCTAGAGATAGTGGCAAGAATGTAAGGCAAAAGAGGAGTGGGCTCATGGTGTCGCCGTGAAAGACACCTCTCTGAAAGGAGACCTTGTTAGTTGTCACACGATTTCTTTCAGATAAGACAGTAAATCTGGTTTTCTAAAGCGGCATCAATCTCTCTATGCACCTCACGATTTGCGGATGAACCTTTAAACTTTCCAAAGGACAGATGATAAGTCTATAGGAGGTCGAATCGAAAGCTTTCCGATAATCAATCCAGGCCATCGATAGGTCACGCTGGTAGAATGCTGCATCTTTGCAGACACATATATCGATGAGCAGGTGCTCCCGACATCCCGCTACGCCTTTCTTTGAGCCTCGTTGTTCATACATTTCTTGCCACACAGGTTCAATTGCCCGAACAATCCTATCATTTAGGATAACTGCGAATATCTTATATAGTGTGTTGAGAAGTGATTGGCCTGTAATTCTTCGGGTCAGCTGAGTTGCCTATTTTCGGCAGAAGTATTCTGCGCCCTTTCACCAAAGACTCCGGAATCGGCTCTTTCGACTTTAGATATGAGGTGAAAATACGGCCAAATGCTGATGGGTTGAAGGAAACTTCTTCCACCAGAAGGCTTTGATACAATCTGGTCCCGGTGCGGAATAGTTATTCATTCCTCTTAATACTTTTTTCACCTCCTAGGTAGTGATGGGTGGGTATTCTTGATCAGGTGTTATGAGGGCATCACACAGCTCCTTGAGGTATTTATATTTACGGAGTCTTCGTCCAGTCTATGCTGCACTTCATAGATTTTTCTCCAAAATACTTCGACCTCCTCTGGTTTGGGCAGATGGTCGACAGTAACTGGAAGGTCTTTAAAGGGTCGAGGTGGGTCAGAGAGAAACTGTTGATTTTCTCTGACCCACCTCTCCCTCCGCTCTAGACTTCTCTTAGTGTGAGATAGTATCCGTATTCTCTCAACAATATGCTGCCTGATGGTCAGCAGCTTTGACTTGTTAAGTGTGTGATAACGGGTTCGGAGATGGCTCGCGAACTTTCGAAACAGGGCGGTAAAATTTTTTCCAGATGTGATGTAGTCAATCACACACTGAATGCGGGATGCGTACTGTCTTGCCCAGCCTATCTTTACGGCAAGTAAATGCATTCGTCTTTTGGTCTTATGATCAACCGTTGGTTTTGTTTTACGGTTCGCATCGGCCAAAGCTCTCGCTGCATTATGCACACAAAAATTGATAGACCAGAGGTCGGATTCTTCGGAAAAATGTCCACGAAGCTCGTCTTCCATTTCAGCCATATCTTTAGGCTTGAGAGAAACCTTGGAGTTGATGTTTCTTCGGATCATAAAGCATTGCTTTTCCTCCATTGGATGCCTGTCCGCGGTTGGTCTTAGTGTCGCCTCTCTTTCTCTGTTGCCGGCTTGTTCTAGCTGTGGTATAATAGGCGTTCCGCTTATATATCCCCTTTTTCGGAGTAATTCGGCATGGTTTCGCAGACGTTGTTGCAAAAAGTGCGATAACTCCGGGTGATTCTCGTGCCACAGAGCATGCAGGCGTGCCATGTAACGCCGTTCAGGGGCCAGACTCGCATCGTAGCACTCTAGCAAGTCGTGATTTAGTCGCTCCATCCACCTAAAGGTCCCGAGATTCCACCGATCCATCGCATTAAATCCATTTTCATTGGCTCCCCCAGCTCTAGAGTGGTCGGTATTGTTGGCCGACCCATTGTCGGGAGCCCTGCGCGTTCTGTTGTTTTGAGCCGCACTTGCTACAACTATGTTTGGTTTTGTCATTGTTGTTCCCACGAGAAGCTAGGGAATGAGGTTCGTCCATCCTTGTAGAGCCCCGCATGCAAGGATAAGGCGGCGTACTCAGAGATGTCGCCCGGTATCCTATGGTCACCGTTCTAAACACCTTACGCAGGTGCCATTCAGCTTTTGGCACGGGGTTCACACCTCCTCTTGGGGGTTAATTCCTTCGGGACCACCCCTGGACAATTTAAACAATTTGGACAATATTTTCCATCCATACATATTATAAAGAGTACACCTAGATTTCAAACATTAAACAGGCATAACTATAAGGAAATGAGTTTACATTTTCAATTGAGGTTATGTGTTAAATAATCAATTTAAAAAATTTCATGCATTTTTCAAGTGGTAATTATACAAATTATACTTACTCCGAATATTATACAGCAAAAAAAAAGAATCACAAATTTATCACATTTTCGCAGTTAAAGTTTAAGTTATATTCAGATCGATTTCACCAGAACAACTCTTTCACACAGCAAATTTCAGCCTAGAATCGCATAAAAACACACGAACGGCGGGACCACAGGTCTCATCGACCGCCAAAAGAACGGGAACGGAATTTTTATACAATAGAATAATTTACATTAGTTTTTTTTAGAATAGTCAATAGAAAAAGAAAGCAAATTATTAAAGCTATATTTTTAATGAAATAATTTTTCAAACAAAAATTGATGAATTTGATAAATGGAAAATGAAATGAAATGGAAAATGGAAAATGAAATGAATTGATAAATGGATTTTATATTTCACTAATTTTTGAATACATTGGAAACCTTGGCAACCAATCAAACGTAAATTTCTATGTCACAGCCAATTAGCGATGCATTACTGCTCTCTCATTGGCTGTATATGAAGTCTAAATAAATGAGGAACGCGCGCGGACATGCCGGCCGGTCGCCATCGCCGCAATGAGACGATTGCAATTTGGATCGCATATACCATAGAGCATCGCATGTCCCGGGGCCCGCGCGTACTTTTTTCTTTGCGATCGCGTTAGAAAATGGTGTGGTTCTGCATTAAATATACTAAGCCCTATTCAGAACATTCTCCGAATACGAAAGTTATTGTGGGTGCGGCGTCAGTGAAAGTTCAGAATCCCGAGCAGCACATTATCAATCATAATAAAGAATATTTAGTTAAATTTATCGGTGGAGAAAGGTGGTGCCCGGCCCTAATTGCCTTCGTAGAAAAAGGTAAGGTGTTTTCTTATAGATTTGGAGCAAAAATTAGCTAATAATGTGGATAATTAAAGCGTATTTACTACAATAATGCATTATGCACCACTTATCGTAGAGACCATCTGATAGGTACAAAATGATCGTTATGGCAAATAGCGTGTAATGCAATATTGTAGGGCGCAGACGTTTCCATATTTTCGTGGCGGAATTTCCCGCCTGAGGCTAATTTTGTTTTACGGGAAATTGTCTTTTGCACTATACGTACTTTTCATCAATTTTAGGTTATTTTAGCTTTTCACATCAAATGGCAATGCTAAATTTAAGGCTGAGTCTAAAAATCTGGATAGTCCGTACCATTATGTGTGCTTAATATAACACGATCAAGTCTAAACGTACGGACCTGGCACTGCCTATGATTACGGTATTTTCCGTAAAGTTAGCCCTGAACGTATTGGAAAGGGGGTTACTTATAATTAATTAGATAGTATGTTATATAAGTATAAAGAACCATCAGTATTTTTATTTCAAAAATATTCGAGTCTAAAGAATGTTGGTGTTTTACATCGACATTGGTATTTTGAAGCAAAAATCATAATTTAAACATTCTTCATAAATTGAGCATTTTGTACCTTGTGAATTGTTCCTGAATACACTTATTCCGACAATTTCATGATCTAGTTTGGTAGATATTCTCGCTTTTCTAACTTAGGGTCAAAATGATTATTTTTTGGGTTCTTAAGCTACTAAGTAATTACCTTCTTCTAGTGACTACTTGCTCTCTTTGTTAAAAATTCATTCTTTGTTTGAAAATATAACTATTTTGTTGAAAATTCGTTTTTCTTTAGTTAAGAATTACTTTTTAAAAATGGAAGTATAACTATTTCAGTTTCGGTTCAAAATTTATTGTTTGTTAAAACTTGATGTATTTTGTTGAATCATCTTTTCGGTGGTAAATTAATCTATTTGGTTAGAATTTTATTTTTTGTCGTTGATTTTGTCGTTGATTTTGTGATTGATCTTTTTTATTGACAATTCATCTCATCGGTTTAAAGTTAAGATATATAGTTGAAAATATGTTGTTTTTTTTGGTCGAAAATTAATATATCAAACTTAAAATATAAATATTACATTTTTGGTGCAAGATTGAACGTTTCTGTTTAAAAATTCATGTATTTTGTTGAAAATTCGACTTTACTAGTGGAAAATTAATCTTCTCGGTTGAAAATTCATCTTTTGGATGGAAAATTCAACTATTGGGTTGACTACTTACTTTTTGGATTAAGATTCATTACTTTGGTTGAAGAGTCAGTCCTTTGGGTAAAAATACAAATGTTTTTTTCGAGAATCTTGTTATTCTGAACATCCTGTAATACAACAGAGAAAAAATATCAAAATGTTTTCTTATAATTGAAAAAAAATTCTTTTGC
>NC_046663.1:137582027-137587113 GCF_010883055.1 Belonocnema kinseyi
TAAGGACAACCGCAGGATTTCGCCGGGAGCGGGTGCTAATCTGAAAAATTGCACCCGCTTCCAGCGAAATCGCGGCAAAATTTCAGCCACAACCACGTCGCACAACCATGAGATAGGTGGCTACAGTCTGTAAAGGAATCAATACGACGATCCAGTAAAAGCCTCGTGCACCCTAAGAACACGGAGCGACCCAAGGACAACCGCATTCTGCATTTTTCCCGCAAGTGTTCTAGCCTATTGTTGACACGCAGGGATGCTTTTTAGGCTATTAGCAAGTGAAAGCTTGGCACCTTCAAGAGCGCCGATGATAAGGACGATCAGTTTAACAGAATATTCCGGGTACAATCGTTGCAACTCCCTTATAAGGTCTCGATACCTCTCTTTCTTTTCATTCTCCTTGGCTATGATGTTTTTGTCAGCTGGTGCCGAAAATTCGATAACGAACATGCTTCGCTTCTCGAAGTCTAGAAGAACCATGTCAGGCCGTCTTGGCATGCAAAAATGAAACCCTCTGTACCAGACTTCAATCCGAGCGATTTAAGGAAAGCAAACGTTAGCTCACAAGACATTGACTGATCCTTCACACTTCTGTGGAAGATACCGTGCATCCTCTTATAGAGGAGTTGTTCACGAAAGTTTTTCTCTTGTGCTTTCTTAATCCGGGCTTTCAGGAGTGAGTACTCGAGATAGATTAGATTTGATGCATTTTGCTCACCCCTAATACTGAAGTCAAGTCCGACTGTTTCAGCAGCCTCCTCCGCTGCTTTGTATAGAAATGCTTCTTTCACGATTTTCTGCTTTTTAGCTTGAAACTGTAAAATATCCTGTCTTTTCTGTTAACGTTCATTTTCTTGTTCCAATTCTCTTTCACTTGCTGTCTCCTTAGACTTCTTTAATTCAATATAGCGAGAATGAGGGTTACACGCAGCATGAATCAAATCTTTCGTTATTGGCAACGATTTGACACCCCTAGCAGCTTTGACACTGTCATGCACAACTCGTAAGCCTATCAGGCTTTCTTCTGTTTGGTTTTCAACCAAACAATCTTCATTAATGAAGAATCCTCTTTTGGCTGCGGCATTACCATGCGATAAGATAAAAATCATTTTCAATAATGATGATAAATCTGAGCATTCTTTTCCGTAATCTAATATGAGCTTCATCCAAAAATGATCGACTCGGGAACCCTTTCGATCAAAAGCTTTTAAAGCTTCAATGGTTCCAGGTAAGTTGCATAAATCTTTGTATTCAATCTTAATTCTGTCTGCTACTGATCCTAGAATCCATTTATTTTCTATGCTCAGGATGTCTAAGCAGGATGTTAGGCGCTTTCTAGCCACTGAAACACTCTCTAAAATCACGGTAGGATCAAAACAAGAAATACATTTGGTCAATTTGTACTTCACAGGACTGCGATCCCTGAGTTTTTGTGTCATAGCAATATAGCACTGAAGAGCGTAAGTTTTAAAATTCTTAATTCGTTCAGGTACAACTCCCTTCTTGATAAGAGTATTTAGAGCGCCTTTTGTTGCGAAACCCATATCCACATCACGAACAGAGAGAAGATTTTTCCAGCTCAGTTACGTCAACATCTTTCACGGAAGTAGCTTTTTCTAAAGCCTCAGTTTTTATAAATCGTCCCATAATCGTAGTCATCAAACGTGTGAGGTCTCCATACAAGAATGGTGCCAGAGGAGCGTCAGATTAAAACTCTCTAAGAAATGTATCCACTAAAGACGCAGTAGACATAAAGAACTCTAGTTTAGCTTCAACGAATTTGTCTTTTACAAAATCAGGTACAACTTTGAAACTGTGATGATTATTGTTGAGAGGATTTTCCTTGCCTTGTTCTTCAACATTCCTCACCCAAACACGCGAGTCTGGCAACATCACAGAAGCCCTTTTGGCTGCCTTGTCATTTTCCACCCACCTAATTTTGCAAACTTTATGCGTAAATATATCATATTAAATTAGGTATAATGCCCACGGGGGGATGGAACATTTTAAAAAAGTAGATATAAACAACTTAGAAATACGTTGATGCGCCACTCTGTTTTTTGCATTCCTGCTTTAAAACTTGCATGCACAACATGCAAACCGCAACTGCCCAAGTCCAGGAGAATGGGATTTTCAGGATATTGTGATGCAATTTCTTATTTCAAGTCTTTAATCATGCTAAAGTTGACATTAGGACCGTCTATGGATATTTGGAGTGTTTTAGTCAAATTTTAAGCACCAATTTCTTCCATTATTCCATTTTTTAAGTCAACAGCTTTTACTTTCTTGAGAAACACAGAAGTGAAGTATCTGGTGGTAACCTCATTTGCCATATTGTCCCAATATCTTACCAGTAAGTCCATTTGGTTCTTTTGAGCGACTTTGTTCAAACTTTCGTCGAACCCTACGATAATATGACTGCAAAATTCTAAAGTTTCTCTGAGCACTTTTTGGAAATGGTGTGCTAGGCCGTGCACAATAATATATGCTATTTTATCTCTATGCAGTTTCATTTTAATTACTTTCTGGCTATCTGGAAACATTGCAGGAAAAAAATCTACAGTTTCAGCAGCGCCTCGGAAAGAATAGTGCTTCATTACTGTCGCTAAACACTAAATAATCTCTGACTTTGTGACACTATCCTCCATAAAGAAATTTTTCATCACATTTGCTGGGGTTGAATTTTTAAACAGCGAGCTTGAATCAGCAGTTTTATTAGAAGGATTTTCTTGATCTTTGTTGAGTTCTAAAAATGTCTGACCTCCTTCTGAGTTTGTATTGAGTTCTAAAAACTTCGAGGGCCCAGTATTAAAAAATTAACATTTGAAATTAAGCAGAAAAAAATAATTGAATATTAATAGCAATAATATCATGAAAAGTAATTTACCTTGATGTGAGGCTTGTTGAAAAGAGGTAGGTGCTTTAGCCTTATTTTCTAAATTAATTGGCCGTGGTAAGAAGTAATCTACTTTAAGGCTATTATTTTGATGTAATAATTTTGCAACGTGATCCTTTCCTTTGGTATGACTTCTGAGAGCTGTCTTGCCCATTGAATTTATGTCAATACTTCTTTTGCACACAGTACAAAAGGCTTTGGTTTTGCAAACATCTTCTGCAGTCCAAGGAAACTCTACCTTATAAGTTGAGTTGTAGCTCGTGACACTCGGTATTCGACCCATAGCTACATCGGGAGTCAAAAAAAATCTTTTATAGCATCAAGAGATAGAAGAATAAAAAAATAAAGAGCTTCAGTGTCATAAAAAAAGACAAAATTTTCTAAACATATCAAGGCGTCCTAACGGTAGGATGTCAACGCAAGGACACGACTTGATGGTACTTAACCAAAATATACATAATAAAAAATTAACCGAGAAGTTAGCACCAGAAAAGTCTTGATCGCGGAATTGAGCAAGATGAAGCTAGAAGTTGGCCAAAACTAAAATGTGCTCGCTCGCTTCATCAAATCATGAAAGATCTATCTCGGGCTATCTGCCTATTCTATCTTCACGCTTTTCTTGCCCGAGATAGCACTTCCATGATTCGATAGAGTGAGCGAACATCTTTTAGTTTTGGACAATTTCTAGCTTCATCTTGCTCAATTTCACGAGCTGAAACTTTCTAGCGCTAACTTCTCGGTTAGCTTTATATTGTTTATATTTTTGGTAAAGTATCATCTAGTCGAACGCGCGCTTTGGCATCTTATCATTAAGACGCCTCGATATACTTCATCAATTTACTGTCAAATTGATAGAGCAATCACTGTAGTATATTGCTAATGTGACCACAAGAAGCGATTTTTTTATTTCCCTGACATATCTCTGACTTTTCCCTGCGAGAAAATTATTTTAAAAGCTAATAACGTTGCAATAATGTGCGTGGGAATTTTCAATCATTAATGTGTTTAATTTTAAATGATCTATGTTAAAAAAAATTTTTTTTAATGTGTTATAGCTTTAAAGAAGTGCTTTCAAAATATTGTTAACATACGAAATTATACTTTCCCTGGCAGCTACTCACATTTCCCTGATTTCTAATGGATTTCAAGAGTTGAAAATTCTATATCGTCAACATTTTTCTTAAGAGCAATGTGTGCAATGCTTTAGTTATTATTTTTTTGACTGGAAGATGGACATTATTTATTTTAAATATTTTTACTAAGTTCGGAAGAAATTTTGGGAAATTTTGTGAATTATTCACAATTTTCAAATAATTGATAATTCATAAGTTTATAATTAGACGACACTGAAAACTTAAAATTTTGAAATTGAAAGCAAATGATTTGTTTAATAATTTTGAATCTGTAAAATTTTCGGTAATGCTACATTTTCAATTTTGGACCTCAAAATTTAGATTATTCCATTTCGTTTACATTTTTCAAAACATAAACCACAATTTGTCAAATATTAATCATAAAAGATTTATTAAAGGATAGTAGCGTGAAAACCATTGAAACTTGACAATTTCAGTTTAAAAAGTGCCCAGTTTGAAATGACGTTTAGAATCGTTCAATTTAGATTGTTTCCAATTTAAAAATTATGACATTTTGCACATTTTAGAGAATAGTTACATTTTTAATGTTTACAATTTCAAATTTCCTAAATTTTTGTTGAGTTTAAAGGAAGTGAATTTTGTTTTTCATTTATTTCTGAATTGGTTTTTCTAAATTGACATAAAGTAGATGAACTTACCTGACTTAGTCCGTCAAGAGATACACTGCACGAGATATTAGTTACCAGTATTTTTAAAATTATGACTCACTTTTTATAATCACAGATAAAATGGACAAGATCTTTGAGCTACCTGTTCATGTCTGTCCGTTCTTGTTGATATGTTGCTTTCAATAATGGGCGCTATACATATGTATCACCGTGCACTCTCCGGTTTTCTAGGGTGAACGGAGCTCGGAAGGCAGGCAGACAGCCAACCCATGGTTAAGTACCCGGAGAGAAATACACTATAATATGTGCGCCGACTAGGCAATTTCTTTCAACGTACGAGGGTAGTTCAATAAGTCCTTAGAATGACCAACAGATGGCGCGCGAATCGCTCCAAATCATCTGTTTTCAGTCAGCACCACTCCCGACTAGAT
>NC_046663.1:137587213-137593599 GCF_010883055.1 Belonocnema kinseyi
AGCTCCAAGGAGATTATGTTGAAAAATAAAAAAAAAATTTACCCAAAAAAAATTGTTTTTATACTTCATTCTAAGGACTTATTGAACTACCCTCGTAAGTAACCAACGGTTGGCGGCCCTATACTTCGAGCTCCGACCTACCGAAAAACACGGAGTGCACAGTTACATAGCGCCCATGTAGATATAATTCACTCGTAAACACCGCGCCTTAGGGAAAAAATTGGAACGTAACCTAATAAACACACTCATATGCGCTGTGACTATGGATAAAGTAAAACTCACTTTTCTAAGTTGACCAAAAATATAAAAATAATGAAAACTTCTATTTCACTGCGATCAGAAGTAAATTCCCGGTCATTAATAAAATTCCTGGTCATTTCCCGGTTTTTCCCCGGTCAATATTATTTCCGTTCATTTCCCGGTCTTTCCCGGTTTGCCGGTCAAGTCGCCACCCAACTTTTAGGTTGAAAATTCATTCCTTCGGTTGAAAATTTAATTATTTTATTGAAAATTATTTTTTTTTGAAGATTTATTATTTGAGTTGAAAATTCATTCCCATTGATGTAATTTAATGAATGTTAATCTTTTTTGGTAAAAAATTAATCATCTTTGTTGAAAATTTATCTTTTTATGGAAAATTCAACTACTTGGTTGAATACTAATTTTTGTTTGTTGAAGATTCGTCATTTTAGTTGAAAATTAATTCCTTCGTTTAAAAATAGAACTATTTGGTTGAAAATTTTTGTATTTTGTTAAAAATTCATATTTTTTAATGGAAAATTTATCTCTCAGGTTGAAAATTCATTTTTGTTGTTGAAAACTTGACTATTTTTTTGAAAATCTATCTTTTTTTATCAACCAATGATATAATTTCAATTCCTTTTCATTACATTCAAAACATTATCCTTTTTCAAAATGTTACCTAATTTTAAATACTTAGAATAGGAACGTTTCAAATTTAAAATTGTTCAATTTATTAAAAAAGTATTAAACGCTTACAATTCGAAAGTAACAATTATTGTTTCAAAAATGTTAAAATTATTATATTTAAAAATTGGTTTAATAATGAATATTTAAATTGCTTTACTACTTAATATTATAACTTGGAGTTCATACGCGCGCTTCACGCGCGACACACTAATTTACTTGTAATTAATTTATTTGTAAATGAAGTTTAATATGATATCGCGATATTCATTTTTGCTTCAATAACTTTTATTTGTGCACGGCTCCGCACAGCTAACCTCTCAATATTCAGAGTAAATTATTGCGCATCACTAAAAATTGTTATGTAACTTTGGAAAAAGCATCTAAAATATTGGTGCGTACAAATTTTTAAAGAAATACATGGTAAATAATCAAGACTTGAGGAGAGTCCAAATGTCAAGCCAATTCGAGCGCCCCTAGCACTTTGATAGGTAACCATTTACGACATACGACCGGGTTGTGTACTCGAATTTTAAAAACCCGGCTAAACTCGGGAGGTGGTTTTCTGCAGTTTTTATCTCATTTGTTCAACTGTTTAGGCAACTGAGAGTGATTCGATTAATTTCGTTTGTAGCCGCATTGTCATCAAATTGTACTAAAATTCATACAGACTATTATGAAATTACTGGAAGAAATTAATAAAAAGAAATAATTACTGACTCCTAAAAAAAGGCCACTTTCAATTTTTTAATTAAAATTGTTTGAAAAATTAATACATCTTGTTAATTTGCAAAGCAACATAAAAAAGTCATCTGATAGATATTCTTACTTGACTTCGTAAAAAATTCTTCAAATAAATAATAGTTCTTGTAAATTTACAAAACAGCATAGAAAAGAGTCATCGGATAAACATTCTAAGTTGATTTCGAAAACAAATTGACTCGTAGAAAAAAGGTTAAACTCTTATTTTTAAATTAAAATTCTTTAAATAAATAATAGTTCTTGTAAATTTGCAAAGCAACATAGAAAAGAGTCATCTGATAGACATTCTTAGTTGACTCCGCTAAAAAATTGACTTGTATCAAAACGGTTAAATTCTTGTTTTTACATCGAAGTTTTTTAAATAATCAGGATTTCTTAATTTAAAGATGATTCTAGATCGCATTTCAATGCGCATGCGTTGGCTGCATAAGAGATTCCGTTGATCTCGATTCTAAAGACTAGGCGGCACATTGAAATCCAAACAATAGGTGAAGAGATAATGTAGCTTCAGACTTCGAGATTATATCGCAACCTCTTTTTTATGATAGGAAAGATGAAACACATCTCTGTGTTTTCCTGTCTTAGACCCAAAAATTCCTTTATCCTACTTATTATATGATTCAAAGTCAATAGATTTCTTTGCGAAAAGGTTAATTGGTGCTCATCGACTTCCGCAATTGACCACGTGTGAAAAAAAACTATGGGTTTCGTAAAGAGAGTTTTTTTTCTAAACCGGGAGAATAAATAACGAATTTTTACCAGGAGAACAGGGAGAAAACTGGGACAAACAGGTTAAAAAATTATTTGTCATCCTGATTGAAAATTATAGTGTAGATTAATATATATATTTTAATTAGTAGTCTTTGAGTTGTTGAATTTATACAAGTTAAAAATGTATAATTTCGCAGCTTAACGACATTCAATCATATAATGTTGAAGTAAAAAGTGTTATCTTTCATTTTATACGTATAAATTATTATTGAGCGTTTGAATGACATTTTTCTGATTCTTTTGTGAAGCTTCAATTGTAAAGTTTAAAATATTTTCAGGTTTATGAGATCGATTTAAAAAAATTTTCATTGACCGTGAAAAATTGTTGTTAACCGGGAAATGACCGGAAATTATCTTCCTAGATTAAAACGGCTATCCTTGTCACTTCACATTGCAAAAAATTGAAAGGTTCAAGATTTCTACGACTTTGTTCTTCATTCTGAGAAGGTTTGAGTTTTAAGTGTTCAATATATAATATAGAAAAGTTTTCCAGTATACAATTCTGTAATTCTAAGTGCCTGTAATATATCATTGTAACATGGTGTCATTTCATTCAGGGCCTAAAGTTTAAATTGTTGATTTATCTAAGTTTGAGTTGAAATATGTAAATGATTAGGCCTTTGAATTTTAATTTATCCAATTGTATACATTATTGTGACTGAAGTTTGCAACGTTTATACAAGAAAATTTTATATTGGGCATTACTTTCACCTAATGACGGGTAGTACTTGAAAATTAAGAAAACCAAGAATCCGACGTTTAAATTTCTCCAAAAGACTGTTAATGTCTCAATAGCAGGTACAAGAACTAAAATAAAAAAAACCTTATTCTTAAGCAAACTTGAGTTATCTGAACGTTTTAAATTTGATATTATACATTTGTTTTAACTTTAAATAAGAAACTGTATTTAATTTTCAACGCTTCGAGCTTGTAAAAATTGTTCAATTTTAGGTGCTTGACATTATTTTTCTGAATTTGCAGGAAGTAAAGCAATAGCAAGAAAAAGTATGTTAACTGAAAGGGTTAAATTCCCCCTGAGCATTTGATCGAAACATCTACAGACTCGTTTTACTCCATAAGTATGACATCCATTTTAGATCATTTCAGCCTATTCCTATTCTGACGAAAATCTGTATTCGGAGATAAAAATGTAGTTAGTTCCAATACTTTTCTAAAAACCGGTTTTATTATTATTTTTTTTTTTTAACCGAAACATTGGAAAAAATCACTTTGCACAAAAAGTATTAAAATTAACCATTTTTTAATCCGAATACAGATTGGATTCTAAACAAGAATAAAATGAGGCAATTCAATTTTGAGATTGCACGCCCTTAAAGAATATATAAATGCAAATATTTATGGCGTACTCTGTTTCAATTCTGCAATTGCGAGCAACAAATTTGCATTTTGTTATTCTTTAAAGTAAAATAGGTCCATCAAGCTAGCACCACCACAATCAAAATTCCCAAATTTGTTTATATCAGAATATTGGGCTTTTTTGGGCTGTATTACCAATCTTCTCTCAAGCCAACACCTCTACTATATTTTTTTGGGCTCTTGAATGCGCTAACAACGAATTTCCAAAAACCACCCCTACTCACAATAAAACTACCTCCTATATAAAAACTTAAAATCGGAATTTTCGGCAAATTTTTGGCTTTCAAATAAACAAAAAAAAATTCCAAAAACCACCCCTATGTACAAAAGACCACCCCCTTGGTAAAGACTCAAAACCTGAAAAAAATAAAAAGTAGTGTTGGGCTTTTTTAGGTTTAAGAAGGCTTGCAATTGTTTTGCAAGAACAACCCCTTCATCTAAAAAATCAAACACCTATCTATAGATTCGATTTGGAATTTTCAAGGAAACCCAAAATCAGAAACTCCATTCACCCTATACAATCCCGAGTAAAGATAATTTTCCAGCAAAGTCATTCTGACAGTGTACCGAGGGGATTGTTTTTTTGGCGTAAACGGTCCATTTTTTGGGGCCCTATCCTGAACGTTATCAGACAACCCCTTTATACTAGGTGGGTATGAGTTTATCAAAAAATAATATTTTTAAAAATTTTACAGTGTAAATAGAGTCCCTGATTTTTGAGCTCCTCAAAAAAACTTAATTCTATTTTTGGGTCTAAACATTAAAACCAAAATAGATAGTTGTTTAATTTTTTAGATGTAGTTGTTTTTGCAAAAAAATTACAAGCATTCGAGAGCCTGAGAGAATCCTAACACTCCCTTACGAAAAGGTATGGCACGAAAAAAATGACAGGCCTGTCATTTTTTTGTGCCATTTTTTCGCGACGACAGGAAAAATGACAGGAAAATGATGACAGAAAAAATACGACAGAAAAAAATGATACGCATAAAATGACAGGCCGGTATTTGCACTTACAGTTTGCGGCGATAATCAAAAACTGATAACTGAAAGGAATTTGTGATACCAGATAATCGTTTCGTGTTCAAACCGGACAAAAAATCAATTTTAAGTGGAAATTTGACAAGCTTCACCGACTGTAATGACAATTGCCTACCTTCTGTTATAAGGCTTATAGTTATTATATAGGTAATTGCAGAAATGATCACGCAGTGAATTTATTCATGAACGTAGATTTATTTTAAGTTGTTACATTACAGAACTTAATCATTAATTACTGACTGATCGTATCTAACAGTTTTCTCGCCAGTCCTCTTGCATTGCTGCATTTTGTTTGAATCGCGGTATTAAAAGCCTTTTTATTATCAGCGGTATCGCTAAAAATTTTGACGGTGAGCTCTGAAAATGGAATTATTAAGTACACGTTAAATAAACTGAAGAATGGTGAATGTAGTGAATAATCTTAATTGACTTAAAAACTGGCAAAGAATGTTAATTATTTTATTTAATATTAGATTTCGCGTGAGGCCAAGAAATTATCATCTCAAATTATCCAATTTTTCATGAATTTAATATGAACTTCTTTCGAGTGTGATCAGTCCGATTTTTATTTTTAATGTTTTTCCTGGATTGAAAGAGGAAATTTCTTTAATTTTAACAGTCGTACTGATTTCGAAAGGATGAAATTATAGATTTTATTTATTTTTTCTGAATTGTCTAAGGGAGTCTTTTGTTTTTAACACTTTGATTAAATTTATCCTCAGAGTGCACCACTATGAAGTGACTTGAAGTTTTTAAGTCATCCTTTGAATTTCAGGATGTCCTCGAGACGATTGCTTAAAGAAATCTATAAGTCAATAATAAGATTTTTGTGTGTGTTTCTGGGTTACTTCTAACGTTGTTAGTGAGTTAAATGGGGTCAAATTTTGTATCTTTTATATTTGAAATTAGCTGAAACAGGAGAATTTTTAGTTTAATTTTTATTTTTGAAATTTTAAGTTTGAAATCTTTAATTTATATAATTTTTATTTTTTAAATTGTGCAGTTTTCAATACCTATATTTAAAACAATCTCAAAACCTTTAATTTTTTAAAAGAAAATGCTTAAATTATCTACTTTAACAAATATATTACCCATTTTTTCATGAGGTTAATTTATAGCACAGAAAACAAAAATCTTCGTACAGTGTGTAACATTAAGGTCCAAAAAAGCAAAATTCGAATTTTATTTGTGGAAATGGTCCTTTTTATAAAGTTTTCGAAAAGAATGAATGCTTCTTTTTTTATTGTTCAATATTAGAAGATGCCACCCAAGCAATTAAAAATGAATGGAAATTTTACGTACGCTTAACGCGCTTAGTCAATTCATTAAAAATTAATTTAATCAATTCCTGTCAATCTTAGTTTGTAAAATAAGCAGAAAAGTACTTGAATAATTATCAAAACTTCAAAATACGAAAATCGAGCGGAAACATAGGAGTTTTAATGTGGACAAAGTGAATGCATGAAGTCGCTCCTGGTAAAATCCTGCGGTTGTCTTTATGACAAACTATT
>NC_046663.1:137593699-137600612 GCF_010883055.1 Belonocnema kinseyi
TTCACACAAAAAGTCGTTCTTTCTTAATTACTTATAAAGTTTTGAAGACTTTCTACTTTTATTTGTGAATTTTTATATTATTAATTCAAAAAATAGTGTAAATTGGGAGTTATTTATAAGCCTACAAGCTGTTAAGCGCTGTAAGTTTTTACTTATTTACTGCAGGTTGGTTTCTCCAAATTACTTTTATCTAGAGAAGATATTTTATAATATATAATACTTACTCTTGATTGCAGTCACTCGATGGGTGTCCAGTTTCTTTGGGGGAGGTCTATTTTTGTCCTTGTTTGTATTGGACTGCGCTCCTGTCAAAGATGAAGTGGCAAGTTCTGCCTTGGTAAAAACAATGGAAGCCAGTTCTCCCACATACCTAGCCACGCAAGATCTATTGCTCTGTTCAACTGCTGCGCGGCTGCATAATTTTTGTCCAAATCGAATGAACTCATTCTTATTGGTTTTCTTGGAATTCAGAGGACCAAAGATATTCTCGTCCTTTAAATCATAAATATTTAATTTTATGAAACATGTTATGCTACATCGATCAATTAAAAGGTAATAGACGCAAAACTTACGGGAATTCGCAAATCCTCTTCGGCTGAGGAGCGTCGATCATTAGTCCTACGATCCTATGAACAAGAAACATACAATTTCAGAAATATTTATTTATTCTGCGAACTAATATATCATATCGAAAGTAGTAACTTACCAAACTTTGCGAAGAATTTTCTCCTACATTGCCGTTATCGTCCTACAAGGAATAAATATATAATTTGAGAAAAATTTTAATGTTCAGATACCTATTAAATGAGAAGAGTACTTTCTTATGCAGATATTGGGAAAAAAGGATTAATGTACTCTCTGAATTTGAATCAATGATACGTCACTGACTTTAAGTGAAAATCCTTACTAATTTCAATCACTGACCCATCTCTAGTTATTTGTATTAGTAATATTGCTTTGTGAATCAGTGGAACTTCTTACTTATTTGATTCAATGACTCATTTTTTACTGATTCAAATTTAGAGAATAAAATGATACTTACCAATTCTGGAGACATGTGCAGTTCGTGCGGACTATTATCACGTGTCGAATGGTGTCCATAGTTTACGTTATCATCCTATAAGCAACAAAGATACAATTTTAAAAACATTTTCATAATGATAGCTAAAAATGAGAAGCAGCAAAAAGGCGGGCGTTTCGAAACAGAATGAAAATAATAATGTAAACATATGATACTCACTAATTCTAGAGATGTGTGCGTTTGTTTCTCCGGTGGAAAAACCGTTTGACATGATTCTGAATGATCATCGAATGCCTTCTCCACTTTGGTATCCGTGTCGTAATTATTATATGCACTTGAATCTTCAACTCCAATCGTTTCTTTTTGTAACTGCAAGTAAGTCAGTTTTGATATAAGTTCAAAATTCACTCTTGTAGAAAATTCAAAAAGCATAAAAACTTTTACAGGATGGCCACTCAAATTTCAAAAAAAGTATCTAGCCTATTTTCCGCGTTTTCCATTCAAAAGTTACATTCTCTCCGGCACTACCACCAAACAGTTGACTTTTCAAGCACAAGATAATTTTCAACAAAAAAGTTGAATCTTCATCCCGGGTGGACCGAATGAACGCAAGCGTTACGCTGCAGCGTAAACATAAATAAGTAACCTTATAGTAATCTTAAAGTAATCTCGCATTATAATCAATAGAAGAAACAAAATAAATATCTAAATTATTGCAATTATAATGGTACACTAAAATTTACGTTAGAAGACAATGCCGTAATTGAAGTCTGCTAAAGGTAAATTCAAGCGCGTCTACTCTCAGTGGTATAATTATGATTCTATAACAACTGAGAGTAGATGCGCTTGAAGTCGCGTTGAATTTTCAAACTATGAAAACTAACCTTCAACTCGACGATATAATTTTCAAACAAACCATCTAAATTTTCGACCAAGAGAAGAATGTCCAACAAAACAGTTAAATTTTTTACCAAAACGTTGCCTTTTTAAGACAATAGTTGATGTTTCACCAAAAAAAAATAAGTTTTCAACTAAATAGTAGAATTTTGTACCGAAAGAAATGAATTTAAAATGTAATAGTAGACTTCTCAATTAAAAGTAATTAACTTTCAACCAGGAAAGATGACATCTCAGTAAAAAGATAAATTTTCAATCTAAAAGGTGACATTTCCTGTATAAAAAAAAGCTAAGGTTTAGCAAGACAGTTGATTTTTCGACCAAAAAATTGACTTTTTACAAAATAGATACAATTTCAATAATATATTTAAATTTTGAACCAAATAGTATAATTTGCAAAACAGATGAATTCTGGTTAAGAATATCATAGTAAAAATTTGAATTTAAAAAAATTAGCTTTTAACCAGAAAAGATGAGTTTTCAATAAAAAAAGATAACTTTCTAACAAAATGTATAAAATTTCAGCCATATAATAAACATTTCAACCAAATAGTAGAATTTCCATAACAGTCTCTCTAATTTAAAAAAGGTCAACTTTTAACAAGAAAAGAAATTTTTTAAACTAAACGGACGATTTTCCTATCCAAAAAGAATAATATTCAACAAAACAGTTATATTTTCAACCAAAATAAATGAATTTCTAACAAAGTTTTGGAAATTTTATCACTATAATTAAACTTTCAGGCTAATTCCCGATTTTTCATGCTAGTGGCCACTCTGTTTTTTCTTTATTATTAAGTTGCCAGCATGCATAAGAGCAAGAAGGTCTATTTTATATATAGTCTTCAAATTATACTTCTAAAGTGTATTTTGGAATATTTCTGTTTAAAATTATAGTTTAGAAAGGCAAAGATTTAAAGAAGGCTGTTTTAGCCTCAGAATTAAGAATTTTACTGTCTTTTCAAAAAATGGTATCAATCGAATGGTTTTTACATGATGAAAAATTATTTTCAGTCAACCAGTCCGATGTGCGAATTATTGCGTTGGCAGTGAGTGAATGAAAAAAATAATTCAGACTGAAAAAGGTGCCTCAACTCTTTCTTCCTGTTTCTTCGATTCACCACGTTGCAGTAAGTCCAAGCTTTCTTTACTCAGGATATCAAACTGTAATAAGCGATTGATAATACCCCCCTTTAGGGCATCAATATCTATTAAATCTGCAATAAGTATTTATAAAATAGAAAGAATGGAAAGCTTTAAAAATTTTTAATTTAAATCTCGTATGCGTTACATGAAAGGCAGTATAATCAATCACCTAAGCGTGCATTTTCAATTTTGCGCAAGTGTGCCATTTCCTTACGAAGACGTTCGTTCTCAAGTTTATATAAATCCAGTTTGTCCTGAAGATCGCTTTTTCGAAAGCTCAAATAATTGTCTTCTGATTCACTTTCGGAATTGTCCAGGGCTGCCTAGAGTTGAATTTGACAGAATAATATTAATGTAGGAGCGTTTACATATTACCTAACATTATTTTCAAACTTCTTAACCGCATCCCCACTCCACCCATGGAACAGACCGTTACATTTTCTTTGGACCTCCCCATCTCCCCCCCCCTTCCTTATCGGCATTACGTAACATTTTTTGTATTATATTTAAAAACATAATAGACGATTTCTAAATAAAGAAAATTTTTTTTTTAAGATTAATTGTTGTCTAGAAATAAATAAAATAATATTTTTACGTAAAACTGCATGCTTTTTGAATATTTTTACAGTCACAAAAATACTGAAGTTACTTAAGTAAGTTCTAATTAAAATTCGTCAATTTAAAATTTTTTTTTTAGTATCATAAACAATACAAAATAATATTAATAATAACACAATATAAAAATTTCAAATAACTATTTATTTATTAAAAGCTGTTGAATAGTTAAATTTGAGATGAACTTAAATTCTGAATATTGAGAACAAAAACCTAAGTATTTTTAGTTTGATTTAAATTCATACACAATAATTTTTATAAGATTCTTCAGATAATTAAAAAAGATTTTTGAATATTTTAGATGTATCAAAAAATAATCTAGAAGATTTTAAAGAAATTTTTGTTTTATAGGGTTTCACAAAATATTAGTAAAAATGGGATTATTTTTAAAAGATATACAGGAATTTTGGAAGTTTTGAAGAAATCAAGAAATATTTGATAAATTTTTGGAAATGTTTACAAGTTTTTAATTATTTCTAATTTATTTAAAATGTCTTAAGTTCCTAAAAATGTTTGAAGAAAATTTTTTAATTCTCTTGAGAACTTTAAAAAATCCTTGGAAGCTTCTAAAGTTTTTTTTAATATTTAAAAATTTATATTTTTAAAAATTATTTGGAAGTTTGAAATGCTTTTTCAATATCTTCAATTCTTCTAAATATTTCTTGAATTTTTTATTTCTATTTTTTAATTTTACCGAATTAAAACGTTTCGATTTAAGATCTTTTATACTTTTTTTCCGAAAGTTTGGGAAATCGTTTGAAATTTTTAAAACCCATTATTTAGTTTTCTCTTAAAGTTCATTTTTAAAAATAAAAAATCATTTAAAATTTTCATACGAATTTTAAGAAAATCCTTCTTTTTTGTTATCTTTTCAGATCTTTTAAGTCCTCTAATCTTTAAAAATTATTCAGTTTTTTCTGCTTTTTTTAAATTCTTCAAAATTTAAAAATTACCTTAAAACCATTCATATTCTTCTTTGACAATTTGAGAATCTTTTGAAATGTTTTGAAATATCTTGAAATCTTTTTAAATAATCTCTTTAAATTCATCATTCAAAATATAAAATCATTTCAATTTTTGTAGGAACCTAACAAAATTTTCTTCATTTTCATGAAACTTCACAAAATTCTTTAAAAAACTTTATAAGTTTTATATATTTTTTAATCGTTTCATACTTCTGAATATCTCTTAAACTTACTCAACTTTTTTCTAAAATTATGTAATGTGGCAAAACTGCAACATTTTTATTTAAAATCTTTTACACTCTTTTTAAAAATATTAGGAAATAATTTAAAATATTTTATAAAATCTTTTACGATTTTCTCGGAGAATTGATTATGAAGCAATAATTTAAAATTTACACACGAATTTTAAGAACATTTTTTTCATTCTCTTGACGCACTGAAAAATTCAGTTTACATAATTTTTTTTTATACTCTGAAAAATTAAAAAAATTATTCTTTTGAAATAAAAACCAAACCATTTAAAATGTTCCCAGAACTATCCTCAAATCTTTCATAATTGCTTCTATTTTTTTCGCCCCAAAAAATTTTTTAATTAAAAAGGTTACGTAATCGGGTCCAAATACCGCCCCCCCCCCCAACCCCACATAACAAACCGTAACGAAACACGACCCCCCACCCTTCCAAAGTTACGCAATATGTGAACGGTGCCTATTCATATAGTGTGTTTAACACCATTATTAACATAGAATTTGATCAGGTGAACACATTCCACAAATTGGAAAATGCTATCGGTACTTTATCATTTCAAAAAGCTGTTCATATTTCACTAGCCTATACTACCGCAATATAGTAAAAAATTTTATTTCAACCGTAGTGCGAAATATAAATTTAATAATGCGTAATTGCCTATAAACATAAGAAATAAAAATTATAACGAACTCACGTTAATCTTGTAATAGTTTTCCTTATTGATCTTTATTTTCGACCAAATCTTTTTTCACTTTTTTGGAAACTCCTGGGTTACTCTATTGAATGAATACCTCTTATTGATATGTCCACAAATATTAGATTGAAAACGGAATGTATTGAGATTTTAATAAAAGAAAGAGGAAAGAGGGGAAGGGGTGCAAAAAGTTTAAGGGAATGAATTAAGAAAAATTAAAAAGTCTACCTTGTTTCTTTTTTCCGCCTTCTCGGTATTTACAATAACAAAATCTATACATTGTTTTTTGTGGCGTAGCTGTCTCTTACTTCTAGTGGGTTCAAATACGTTATAAGCTTCAAGATTATTCTTCTTCTTAACCATTTCCGAATAGTCTACAAAATTTCAATTTGAATGTTATATTTTTCATTAGAAGTTTTGTTCATAATCAACCTATAATTATTACTATAGATAATTCCAATGAATTTATTTTAGACTTCTAGTATTTGAGAGAGCGTTCACATATTAAGTAACATTTAAAAAAGTGGCAGGGAATGTGTGTGTGTTATTATTATTGTTAGAAGAGAAGATTTAAACACTATAATTTGTAAACTTTCTCGTATTTTCAAAGAGATAGGACAAATTAAATTATAGGCAAAAAATCATTTTTTTAAATTTGAAAAAAAATTCAAAGCTTTTAATAATTATGAAAGATTTGAGGAGATTCAATTTTATTTAGAAATTCTGGTAACATTTTTGATGGTTCAGTTTTTATTTGAAAAGAATAATTTTAAGTTTTGAAGATTTCAAAATGTTTTCAGAAAAAATATGAAAGACTATCAGACAATTTTTTTTATTCATCAGGATTTGAAATTTTTTTAGGTAAACTGGATGTTTCAAGGTGTTAAGAGAATGAAAAAAGTGCTTTTAAAATTCATCGGAAAACTTTAAATGATTGTTTTGTAATTAATTCTAAAAGAAGATATAAAAAAATTACAAAAAAGTTTAAATTATTTCCTAAAATCTTTAAAAGGAGTTTAAAATATTTTAAAGCCAAATTTTGCAATTTGGACATATTACATAATTTTAGAAAAAAAAAAGTAAGCTGAAGAGATATTCAGAAGTCTTGAAACGATTTTTAGGATTTTTAATTAATGTGTGTATTTAATCTCTCCCTTTTAAGGGTTTGAGGGCCTCCGCTCCCTGTACATATATTCACAATTCCATCCTTAGTCTAACTTAACCACTACTTATATTCTACTCTTTCGCATTGCGTAGGATAAACAATAGTAACAGTAGTGATATTAATTCCTAAAATGAGCGAGCTTCCAGGACTTCCGTTTCCTC
>NC_046663.1:137600712-137604485 GCF_010883055.1 Belonocnema kinseyi
AACCCTACTCCATTTTTCTTCCTTTTTTATTTTTTGCAGATATTCTGGTTCCGTCAACCCTTTGACCATCATGTACCATCTATTGTACCTCGAATCTATAATATTTATTCATCTTTCTTCTCCTTGTTTAACCAATAGCTCTAACTCTATGTCCTGCCACTCCATAACCCCTTCTCGAATATTACACACCCTTCTCATTTTTCTCCTTTCTTCCTCCCATTTTGAATTTCCCACATTACCTCTCGCTTCATTGTTCCGAATTTCGCCGAAACATGCGTGTGCAATTTTACTTCCCTCTCCCCTTTTAAGCCTCTCTTCAAACCTCCATGCTCTCTTAATTTGTCTAGTAACCATATTTTCTCTTCCTAACTCTTCTTTTAACATATATCCTGGGCAACTCCAGCTAACCCCCATTACCCACCTCAGGAATCGCTCATGCATGTTCTCTACTTTCCTATGTTCCTTCCATCCCCAGATCTCCACACCATAACACAATACCGCCCACACCAACGCATCAAACAACCAGACCCTCATTCTCCAATCGTTCTTGAACCTTCTCTTTCCCATACCCCATACTTAGCCCATTACTTTACTCGCACATTCAATTCTTTTCCTCACCTGCAGCTCGTTTCCCCCTTCTGCCTCAAACCAAAAACCTACGTAACAGAACTCCTCCACAATTTCCACTTTTTGTCCGTTCATCTTCCAAACGTAATTTATTTTGCTCTTTCTATTTCTGAAACACATCACCTTTGTCTTATCTACGTTCACCGTCAGCTCTTTTGTTCCCACATACTCTTCGAAGATTCTCATCATTAGGTTCATCCCCTTCTCATCATCTGCTAATAGAACTACATCGTCCGCGTATGCTAGAGAGTATAGTTTGCTATTACCCAAAACCGTTCCTCCATTCTCTTTCTCCTTCAGCTTCTCCTCTAAGTCTGCCGATAGGATACTAAATAGTAACGGACTCAAAGGGCACCCTTGCCTTAAACCTCGGCTTGTCCAGAAAACCTGCGCTTTTTTCTTTCCTATTTTCACCCTAATCCTGGTTTCAGTAAAAATTTTCTTTATCCTCTCCACTAACTTTTCCTCTACACCCCTCTCTTTCATTTCCTGCCATAGTACTTTTCTATTCACTGAATCAAACGCTGCTTTGAAATCTACGAACAAAGCGACTGGTCTCCCTTTCTTTCTCCCCAAATTTCTGTTCACTAAATAGTTAAGTACATAGATGTTGTCTACAGTTCCCATTCTTTTTCTAAATTCCGTCTGATTATGTGGGATACTTTCTTTTTGTTCTACCTGACTCTTCAACCTATTTCTTAAGATTTCTGCATATATTTTATAGCCGACTGACATGAGAGTGATCCCTCTGTATTCCTCTACCTTCTTTTCTTCCCCTTTCTTGACAAGCGGTACCACCAGTCCCGTCGTCCACTCTTCCGGCCAACCTTCCCCTTTCCATACCTTATTGCAGATCTTCCACATCCCATCCCTAATCCCTTCTCCAAACTTCATCGCTTTGTTCTCCATCCCGTCTTCTCCCGTCGCCTTGTTTCTTTTTAACCTATTTATTGCCTCATCCACTTCTTCTCTTGTTATCTCGTTCCCTTCCTCCATTTTTCCTTGGACTATCCTACACTTTTCCCCTTTGACCTTATTTTCTCTCCCCCTAATAGACCCTTAAAATAATCCGTCCATTCCTCCATTTCTATTTCTTCGTTAACTTTCCCCTTTCCTAACTTTCCCCTCTATCCCTATTTATCACATCCTACACCCTACCTTCTTTGATCGCTTTTTCTATCTCTGCTTTA
Source organism: Belonocnema kinseyi (assembly GCF_010883055.1). Lineage (NCBI taxonomy): Eukaryota > Metazoa > Arthropoda > Insecta > Hymenoptera > Cynipidae > Belonocnema > Belonocnema kinseyi. The sequence goes on from NC_046663.1 coordinate 137,602,530, forward strand.
TATTCTTCCTTTCCCCTCTGTCTTTTTATTTCCAGCATCTTCTCATGTTCTTTTTTCCTCCTGTTATACTGCTCCTTCTCCATTTCCCCTCTTCTCCATTTTCTCACACACTCTTTTATTCTCACTTTACTCTCCCAGCATTCCTCGTCCCACCAGCCTCTCTTTCCCCCTACTCTTTCTGCATTAGTACCCAGCTCATCCTTTACCTTTTCAATGGACCCCTTCAATCTTTCAATTAACGAGTCTATTCCCTCCTCTTTTTCATACCTAACCTTCTCCTTTTCCATCTTTTGTTTAAACTCTTTTAATTTATTTTTCCCATTTTCGTGTTTCGTTCACACCCTTTTTCCTTTCTCCCGTTGCCGGGCTTACTGACGCCTCTTCTTAGTGTAACTATGACCGGGAAGTGCTCGGACCCTATCTCATTCCCTACCTTCATACTCCCTATCATATGCCGCATTCTTTCTTCAGCCAAGATGTAGTCTATTACTGTTGCTCCCTTTCCTATGAATGCGATCTCCCCTTCCTCATCTCCTTTCATATCGCCATTGCATATAAACCATCCTGTTTCTCCTATCATGTCTAGTAACTTCCTCCCCTCCCTGTCCGTCTCTCTATGTTTGGAGTTCCTTATAAATGCCTCCTTTTCTTCATCCCATAACCCTCCCCCTTGTTCGCCAGTTCATGCATTTAAGTCCCCTTCTATTAAAACCAATTCTTCCTTCTTTTCCTCCATCCACCTCCTTATTACTCTCCAGCCTTCCTCTTCCCCTCTTCTTCTGTACACACACACCACTGCTATTTCTACTTTCCCAATTATAATTTTTCTTATCATTGTTCCATCCTTTTCCTCCATGTTCCCATCTTTTTTCCCTTTTACTGCTAATTCTTTTTTCTCTCCTGACACCATTCCGCCCATCCCTCTCCCTTTAACTTGTTCTTTTCTTGCTTCTTGAATTGTCCACACATAACCTTTCGGTAACAGCTTTTTTATTCGATTCCAGTCCTTCTCATCTGCCCAAGTTTTACTCATCATAATCACATCCCACTTTCCTAACTCCTCCCAAAATCCTTTATTCTTGTTCTTCAAACCTGACACATTCCAGAAAGCTATTTTCACGTTTCTCTCTTCCTCTCGTTCTTTTTTCCTCTTCACTTTGTTTCCCCTTTGCCGTTTGGAAACCCATCTGATTTATTTCTAGACTCTTTTTCGTCTCCCTTCCCCTTCATCTTCTTCAATTCTTTCCCTTCTTCCTCTCAATAATTTTTTTCTCCATAACTTTCTTTTTCTCCTCCACACTCCCCACTTTTAGTAGAAACATTCCTTCTTTCCCTTCCTTTGTCCCTCCTATTCTCTTGACTCCTTCTACCCTTACCTGCACCCTAATATCTCGAGAAAGATATGTTATTTCCACTTCTCCTGTTTCGCTTTCCACTTTTAATTTCTTGACTACTATGTTATTTTTCCTCTTTGCCCTTTCTTCCCCTTCTAATCTTCCTTCGATCTCACTGAGTCTTTTCTTCAATCTTTCATTCTTACTTCGGACGTTCTTTTCATTCCCTTGAACTATTTCCTCATTTTCTGTTTTTCCCCCATATGCTCATTCCCAATTTCTAGACTGAATACCCGCTCTTCCAACTGTTTTATTTCTCTAGATCTCTGATCGTCAACCTCTCTCTGTCTATTCTCAATGCTCTCTAACTTACCCCAAACCTTGTCTTTCTCCTCCTTCCAACATTTATCCTATTCTTCCCATTTTTCTCTGACCTTTTTCACTTCCCCCCTTACATCTTTTCCCTGCCTATTCATATCCCTATTCATGTCATCCAATCTCTTTCTTGTTTCCTCTCTAAACCGTTCAATGAGAGCTTCCATTTTTTTCAAACATCCCCCCCCCCTCTCTCTCTCTCTGGTGTTTTCCTTTTAATTCTAACTTTCTTGTTTTCCTGGTCCCT
>NC_046663.1:137604585-137622281 GCF_010883055.1 Belonocnema kinseyi
CTTGCCTTTTTTTGCCATTCGTCCAGACTTTTGTTCGAACCCGCGTTGCCTAGCTTGTTAAGGCGCTGTAAATTTGAGGGCCTTCCCCGTTGCTTGCCCGTACCTGAGTCCGCTACCCTCCACACCCGGGTCGACTTCTCGGCACTTTCATCATCGATCCTGTCACTGCGATCAACATCACCCATCCCCCCACTTTCAATGCTTTCAGCAACGTCAGCTGTTGCAGCCACTACGGTTTTCTGCTCTGTGCGATCGTCCAGTAACTGTTGCCCTCTGGCGCCAATTTGTGGACTTCGCGTCGTCGGCATCCTACCTTACCCAAAGCTCCGTGACGTTTCCCGCCTTTATTTCTTACCTCTTGCCCCCCTGACCAAGCAACTATTTTTTCATTCCTATCCTCAAAAACTTCACACGCTCCAAATTTTCACTTCAAACCACTCACTTTCACCCTTCACACCTTTGCCTTCACGCACCCTTCTTCCTTTACACTCGATCTCCACACTTTCTGCCCTATTTAATGAAAAAATTTCTTTTAAATGTTCTAGATTATTTTTCGATACGTGTGAAATATTCAGAAATATTTTTTAGTTTTCTCAAGAATCTTATAGAGATTATATTTATACAAATTTAAAAACAAACTGATAATAATTCTTTTTTTTTATTCTCAATATTTAGAATTTAATTTCAGCTTGGATTCAAGTGTTCAAAATCTTGTGGCAAATAATTATTTAGAATTTTTAAATTGTGTTATCATTAATATTATTTTTCATTATTTATGTTACTAAAAAAGAATTCAATGTAAAAATTCTTTTTTATTTCGAGTAAATCTATTATGTTTATAAACATAATAAAACAAATCTTACGGAACGGCGGTGAGGAGAGGGATGTCCAAAGGAACTTTTGCGGTCTGTTACAGGGGGAAGGGGGTCGAAAAAGGTCTGAAATAATGTTACATAATATGTGAACACTCCTCTAACAAAAAATTTATAAATAAGGAAATGCAATCTTTTAGTTTCAGAAACCAAACGAATTCATCACAAAAAGCTTCCAAAGTGTAAGTCGTCTTTACAATTGAATGACTTTTTTCGAAATGGCCGACTTCAGTTGAAAAATACAAGCATAACCTATTGTTATTAAAATACTGTTAATATTCTTTAAAATCCAATGGTGTTTTTATCAGGGCCGCATTTAGGGTTGTGGGGGCCCTAGGGCCTTTAACGGTAACAAATAATTTTGTTAATAAATGCGTTTCTGTGATTTATTTTTAGTGGGGGCCCCGGGCCGCGGCCCCTAATATAAATGCGGCCCTGTTTTTTATTAACAATAGCAATTTTAGACGAAAAACGCTAACATACTAGTAGCATAATCAGAAATGGTTTAAAATTGTAAATCCTCTTTTACACCTAACGTTTTATTCAAAATAATCGATTTCCGGTGAAAAACTCGAGCTTGTTCTAAAATTGTTAAAAAATTATCTAGCAGTTTCTAATAAAAACAAAATAACAATGAAGATTGTTTAAGATTGTGAATCCTGTTTGAAACCAATATCGATGTTTCCGGTACATTAGAATTTTACAAAAAAATGTTATCTTTGAAATGTAATTTTTTGTAAATAATGAAATTTCCGGTACAAAACTCTAAACTTACCTAAGATTGTTCAAAACTTGAGAATCTTTTTTCAAACTAGTTAAAAGATTCTAAATTTTGTTCAACTTACCATAATTTTTACGTAAAATTACCAATTTGCGATATAAAACAACGTAACCTAAAATTGTCCAAAAAAATATGAATCTTCTTTAAAATCTAATCATTCTTGAATACAAATTCCAGTTTGCGAGAAAAGACACTAATCCAAATCGAAATTCTTCAAGCTTTTCAATGTTATTATTTTAAACAAAAATCATTGCATTTACATCCGCGCGAATTGCCAATGAACAGGCTCACCGAAAATGTGTTTATACTTCGCTCACTGAATTTCGGTGAAAGACAACGACATAACCTAAATTTGTGGTAAAATTGTAAATATATTTTTTGATCAAACTTTTAATTAAAAATACAAATAATTTACAACGAAAAACACTAAGATAACAGACAATTGTTCAATATTGTAAATCTTCTTCGAAGTATAATCATTTTTGTTTTAAAATGTCATTTTTTAGGTGTTAAACTCTATCGTAACCTGCAGTTGTTCAAAAATTGTGAACCTTTAGAATCTAATGATTAAAAAAAAGGAAATAATTCTTGAGAAAATTTTAATCTTCAAGGTACAATAGTTTTTGATTTAAATAACCATTTTTCGCATGTGAAAAGTCAAAAAAACCTACAACTGTTGAAAGTTGAGAATTTGTTTGATTTTTGTGCAAAAGTGCTAATTTCCGAAGAAAAACACTACTAAAACATGTAATATTTTCAATAATTTATTAGATAATTTGATAATGAAAAACGTCATTCAGAGACACTTACCACCATAGGCGACGATTTTTGCTACTGTGCAATCCCACTCGATTGTATCTTTGTGCAATTTTTTCATTGCGGCTACGTATTTGATTTCACATTTAAGGAAATTTACAGCGACAAATGTTTCAGCATCCCTTAATTTATCCATTTCTTCGTCATTGACCGGGTACTGCGCCATAAAATTTCTAAATCCTACTTGCACAACACCACTCATAAGTTTAAATAAAACACCTTCATCATCCCGAGGAAAAATTTTCCGCCGGTGGATTGACCTTTGACATTTTCATATAATTAAATACTTTCTTCACTTGAAAATCGTAGTCGGCAGGCACACGAGTTGTTTACGTCTGCTGAGACTGTTCACGACGCGTCTTTGTTTCAAACAATCTGAATGGAAATACTCGGACATGCTCGCGGAAAGCTGTAATTCAGATTCTTGGAACAATAAACTTTGCATTGTTTGGTTGAAATAAATCACGTGGCCTGCGAAAATTGCAACGATGCAAACGATTTATTTACCGTCGTTTCGTGAAATTTAAATTCCTTGGCTTGATTGATTTAATTTAAGCAAAACTTGATGCTCGTGCAATTTTGGGGTCGCTGATTTCGAATCCGAAATCCAAATTTTAATATTTAAAGTAGCGAATCAGGAAAAGCGGTCAGAAAATTCGAGAAGTGATTTTTTGCATAAAACCTGATACTTTTCAGTCCTTTGTACTTACTTGAATTCATTTGAATTTCTTTGAATTTATATAGAATTCTTTTGAATTTTTTTGATTTCGTTGAATTCTATGTAATCTTTTCATTCTTGTTACTTGGAATGCTTTCAACGATTTCGGATTCTTTTAAACTATTTGAAGTTCATGGAAGCCTTCTATATTCATCATTTTGAAGTCCTTGGAATTCCCCAAATTATCTGGATTCAAGGAATTATAAGAAGTAAATCTTAAAAAAACTAGCTGTGAATTCGATCTCGAGTGTTTCCACTTTATTTATATTTATACTTATATGGTGCTCATTTGACGAGCACTTTGCTTCCTCATAGAGGAAGCACTAGTGTTTTTTTTAATAATAGACAAATTAAAGTTTTTATTTTGATCAATTTACGAATAGAAATATACAAAAAATACAAAATTATTAAATAATAAAAGATTATAACATAATACAAAAAATGTTCAAAATACAATGATAAATCAGACAAATCAAATATTATCTTTCAAATAGTTATTTTTCGAGCTAGACAAGGCAAGGGAAAAATTCGGTTACATTCTTTTCCTTTCCCAACTTTATGATTTTTTATTAAAATTGGTCAGAATTATTTTATTTGAAAATTTATGATCAAAACGTCAATTTTACTCATACTTCAACTTTGATTTATGTTGATGAAAAAAGTTCTTCTTTTAAAAAGATATGTTTAAAATATTACGAATGAGCATAACTTCCTTACTGTTCAATAAAGTGTATTAATATTATAGGTCAATCGGTTTATCTCGAACCAAGGAATCTTTTATATTCTAGTATCAACTTTGAATTGTGTAAATGAAAAAAGATTTACTATATAAAACCGTTTTTTCAAATATTATGAATTACGATAGCTTTCTTAATTTTCAATAAAATGTATCAATATTATAGGTCAATCGATTCGTCTCAAATCAATTCATCTTTTCTATTTTTGCATCAACTTTAAATTAGGAGAATGAAAAAACTTTTACTATAAAAATCGATTTTTATTATAATATAAATGACCATAACTTCCTTACTCTTGAACAAAATGTATTAATATTATAGTTCAATCGATTCGTCTCAGAACAATGAATATTTTATATTGTTTCATCAACTCTGAATTGTGTTAATGAAAAAAGTTTTACTATAAAAAACTGATTTTAGAAATTTTATAAAGTGCTAAAAAAATTGCAATAAATATTTTTAGAAATCCTTGTGTCAGTTTCAAGATATTAGTAGTAAAAATAAGCCCTCGAAATTTAAGCAATATATCTGCAATTGCTTTAAAGTTATCGTGTTCAGGAAAAAGCGTGACATCCACACATCCACACAACACTCCACACACACACACACACACACACACATCCGGACAATTGCTGAGAACATCGTGTTAGGCATTTTTAAATAGAGGAACGTTCAATTAAATGAATCTAGAAATTTCGAAAATGTTACCATTGCAAAGCTTCCTCTGTGAGGAAACAATTGTCCGGATTGTCCGGATGTGTGTGTGTGTGTGTGTGTCACGTTTTTTGTGAACACGATAACTTGAAAACGGTTTCAGATATATTGATAAACTTTGGAGGGCTTATTTTTACTACTAATATCTTGAAACTGACACAAGGATTTCTAAAAATATTTATTGCAATTTTGTTTAGCACTTTATAAAGTTTTTAAAATCAGTTTTTTATAGTGAATCTTTTTTCATTAACATAATTCAAAGTTAATGAAACAATATAAAATATTCCTTGTTTTGGGACGAATCGATTGACCTATAATATTAATACATTTTGTTCAAGAGTAAGGAAGTTATGGTCATTTATATTATATTAAAAATCGATTTTTATAGTAAAAGTTTTTTCATTCTCATAATTTAAAGTTGATGCAAGAATAGAAAAGATGAATTGATTTGAGACGAATCGATTGACCTATAATATTGATAAATTTTATTGAAAAGTAAGAAAGCTACGGTAATTTATAATATTTGAAATACGGTTTTTTATAGCACAACTTTTTCCTTTAACGTAATTAAAAATTGATGTAAAAATAAAAAGATTTCTTGGTTTAAGGAAAATCGATTGACCTATAATATTTATACATTTTATTGAAGAAAGAGTAGAGAAGTTATGGTCATTTATATTATATTAAAAATCGATTTTTATAGTAAAAGTTTTCTCCTTATAATTTAAATTGAGCTTTAATATTGATACGTTTTATTAAAGAGTAAGGAAGTTATGGTCATTTATATTATATTAAAAATCGAGTTTCATAGTAAAAATTGTATCATTCTCATAATTTAAAGTTGGTGCAAGATATAGAAAAGATGTTTTAATTGGAGACGATTCGATTCAAATATAATATTGATACACTTTATTGAAAAGTAAGGAAGTTATTTTCATTCATAATATTTAAAATATCTGTTTTAAACAGCAGAACTTTTTAAATCTACATAAATTCAAGTTAATGTATGAATAGAATACACTGTTTGATCATGAATTTTATCATAAAACAATTGTGATAAATTTTGTAAAAAAATCATAAAGATGGGGAAGAGATAGGGTGCGACAGAAATTACCCATTCCCTTTTCCCCTCTTCTCCCTTTTTTCAAAAAATTATCTTTTTTCTTCTGTTTTCAAGAAACTTTTACTTTTTTTTTGCTCCAAAGTTAGTTTTTTGTTGTTGGAAATACTACGATTACTTTTATGGTGTATTCTTTGGATTGGAAATTCAAATATTCTGTTCAAAGTTGAATCTTCAACTATTTGGCTGAAAATTAACTTTTTATTGAATATTAATGTGTTTTTTTGAAAATTAATCTTCTTGTTATAAAATTCAATTATTTGACTAACAATTTAATAATTTTTTGGGAAAGTCATTTTTTTCTGTTGAAAATTTAACTACTTTGGTATAAAATTCAACTATTTGGTAAACAATTAACTTTTTTGTTAAAGTTTATCGTGATTTGTTGACAATTTATCTTTTTAAGCTTCCAGCTCGAAAAATAACGATTTTAAATATAATATTTGATTTGTCTGATTTATCATTGTATTTTGAAAATTCTATGTATTATGTTATAATCTTGTATTATTTAATGATTTTGTATTTTTTTGCATTTCTATTCGTAAATTGATCAAAATAAAAACTTTAATTTGTCTATTATTTTAAAAAAAACACTAGTGCTTCGTCTATGAGGAAGCAAATACATTTTCTGACGGGAAGAAAAGTGGTCGTAAAATGAGCACCATATAAATATAAATATAAATAAAGTGGAAACACTCGAGATCGAATTCACAGCTAGTTTTTCTATGTAGCTTGTCGATGCACTGACTGTTTTCGATCGACTAGTCATCAGTTTTTTAAAAACTTTATTTAAAATTCTAGCTTTCGTCCAGCGACGCCAGACCTCATCAGGATTAAATACAATGTTTGGAAAGAACGTCTAATTGTAGTGTATACGAAAAGATGATGTTAGAAAATCGTAAAATTGATGATTGCAAAAAGAGTTTTTTTGTGTTTAAAAGAAAACTCCTTTGTTCTTCATTTGCAACGTCACTCCTGGACAGGCGGAAGCATTTTTTATATAAACTTAAACAATTTCGGCGGCAGTTTTAATGGCCCTTAAGTACAATTATGCACGTAAAGCAAAAATTAGAAAATTGTTTAAATTCTCTTTTCAAATTGTTGATCTTGACGCTGTTGATAACACTGATAGTTCACAAGATGTCACTGATGCCATACCATTGAGCTTGCAACCAGTGGAATGCACATTTACAAAAGAAAGCTTGAATGAAACTTTGGGCATCGAGTTGTTCCGATGAGGACAATCCGAAAATAATTACTGCTCATTTAGAGGAGGACCCCGCTCTTTTCAACTATGAACTAGATAATGATTATGCGAACTCTTTTGCTAGCAGCAGCGACGATGATGCTAATAATGATGATGAAAATGATGAGATTTTTTATTATGGAAATGCAGTTTTCGAAATAGAGCAGAAGATTACATAGACGAGTTGCAGGTGATCAATTTACAAAGACTGAATTTAATGTAATCTATTTGACAAATGCCCCATTTCTTTAGGATGGTCCATCTCCCGATCGCTTATATGCATTATTCCAGATCGTCTAGATTTATTCCTCTGGTTATTAACTTTGTTTATTAACTTTGGTAATCTTCATAATCAGTTGTACTTTTATACGTAGTGTGTTTTCAAATTGCAATATATACTCTGGTTTTGCCAATGTCGCACAAAAATTATTCGATAGTGTTGTTACGTCTTGCCATGCTGAGAACCTCAGTGCGAGACGCAAATCGTCAGTCCATCGAAAACTGTCGAAAAATGTGTGGCGCTTTGGACTTCATCATAAAATTACGTCGCACAGCCCCTAATTTTTCTCTAGTACGGACAAGTTCTTTATGAACAACAAAAATATGTTGTTTTTTCCATTAAAAACGATGTCTTAGAAAAGTAATCTGCCCTTAATTTATCCTGCTACAGCTTTTAGAAATTTCAAACATTACAAACATAAATTCAAAGTTAAAATGTGGGCCTGCTATTTCAGATCTTGAATTTTTTTACAGGAGTGTGTAAACTTACATCGTTCCACGCAGATCGAATAATCTCCATCGTATCACGATTCAAAATTACACCAACATTTTTGAAATGTATCAATGGACAATTGAATACAAAATTTGTATTCATACACCTTTTTTCTGCTGAGGCCTTAGTTCTTGAAATATCGTACCTTAACTATCAATTATAACGCTAGAAAAACGCATTCGCAGAAAATTCGCGCTACGCACTACACTATCGCAAGTTATAAATTCGCCACATTAAAATAGAGTCGCTTATGTCATGGAAAGCTGACAAGTATCAGGCTGAGGCGATACTGAACTGTCAAGCCAACAGGAAGAGAAAGCAGTTCTTTTAATTGTGTTATTTTTTCATTCTTGAGAATCACTGTCAAGTTTTCGAAACTACGAAAAATTTGGTTGATAGACACATATTTTTGGATCGAATTCAGAAAGTTTTTCCCTATTGGAAGTTTCATTAGCGCCAGATCTGGGCCAGATAAGCCTTTGCAGACTAGACAGTGTAAACATAGCCAGTCCTGCGCTAGACCTGACATTAGACTTCCATCCAAATTTTTCGACGCAAGATCTACACAGTAACCATTTTGGTATGTGATTCTATTGAATTGCTATAATTCCAGAGATTTTATTAAAAAGTCCAAATGATCTTCTAAAATCTTGAGAAAATTACAAAAATATACGTAATCATGGCTGGTTGTGCTTAAATGTTTACAATGACAGCCAATGCCTGTTTTGTGATCAATTTGCTTTATATTCACAACTATTTACAATTAGTATTCTTCCGCTCTTATGGATCGAAACCTCTTTATTTTAAAGGCCCCTTGAGTATTTAAAATGTGCGTGTATGGATCCGGATCCTTAAGCATTTAAAACGTCCAGGTTCATACCCACACCTTCAAGAAAGAAATTAATACGTCCGGGTCCAGACTCGTACCTTTGAGAATTTAGAAGGTCAAAACTTAGTTCTCAAAGAATTGAAAAGATTCGGACTTGAAAAGTCCAAGACGGCATGAGGACCTTCAAAACTAGAATTAAACTTAAAAGGTTACGATTCCTGTCCCCAGCTTCCGTCGAAGTTTGCCAATCATTTCTATAGCAGATAAAGTGATAATCATAAAAAAGCTCTGAAGACTTCACGTGATATTTTAACCATGTTTTCGTAAGAGCTGAAACTTTAACACGGGACTATAATTTAGCTAGACCCTTACCCTACACCGAAAAGCTTTAAATGATTTGTGGATGGTCCCACCTTTATTTCAAAAGTTGCTTCAGTTTGTAAGGTTATACTGGCTTACATCCCTGCTGGGATTGCTGTCTCATTTTAAGATTCGAAAATTCGGATAAAGTACCCTGCGAATGGTACAGAGTAGAATTTTCGAAGAAACACCTGGAAAAAGCTGGACACTATTTTTTATGTCTCCCTCTCCAGCAGCAGTTAATAGATTTAGCTCAGAGTAAATATTACGAAAAATTCCGAAAAACGAACGATGAACAAAGTGACATTATAAATGGAAAATATTATAAAGCATAGAGAGAGGCGAATGTTATTGGACACAACGATATTACAATTCAGTGGTTCACGAACGGAATAAAGACCTTTAATTCAGCTAGACCTTCAATCTGGGCAGTTTTAGTACAGATCAATGAATTGCCTCACAGGTTAAGAAAAGACCATATTATCTGTTGTTCCATATGGTTTGTTTCTAAGGGACCACCCATGAACATTTTTCTCCGACCACTAATCGAGAAGCTGATAGAATTGCATGAGAACGGGTTTGAAACTGCAACTTAATTGATCCAGAAACTATCAGAATAAAAGTAAATACACTTATTGCACCCGTCGATTCTGTTGCGCGACTTGCAATTCAAAACATTAAACAATACAATAAAAAATGTGGCTGCTCGTATTGCATTATTCCAGGAGAGGTGATACGTTTGGAAAGGGTACGACCCGAGTATATTGCGGATGTACATGCAGCACGATCTTTGGTTCAACATAAACGAGATTGTGAGAGAATTGTTAACACACCTACATCCGAGGATGTGAACGGTGTAAAAGGACCATCTGTGGTTCAACTCTTACCAATTTTCCACATTATCTGGTCATTCCCGCCCGAATATTTACATTCGGTGGCTGAAGGTGTCACAGAATTGTTTATTGATGGTTTTTTTCATACTGCAAATCATACCAAGTCGTGGTACTTAGGACGAGATATCACAAATATCGACAATCTTCTTCTGCAGATTAAACCCCCGACGGAAATCACGCGATGTCCTCGGACTGTAACAGAATGCGCGCACTGGAAGGCTTCGGAGTGAAAAAATTTTCATATTTACTATTCCCTGCTGTGATTGAAATCATTTTTGCCTAAAAAGTACTACGAGCATTGATTTCTGTTTGTATACAGTATACAGGTTTTCCTAAAAGAAAAATCACAGATGAGGAATATACTGCAGCTTCGGCAGCAATTCGATTGTTTGTTCTCCGCATAGAATCGCTTTATGGGAAAGAATATATGAGATTCAATGTTCATATATTTCTGCACATACCAAAAAGCATTAGAAACTTTGATGCCCTTTGGGCCTGGTCGACGTTTCCCTTCGAGCATTACAACGGAGTTCTAAAACGTTTATTCAAGGGAACTCAATATCTTCCGGATCAGATTGCAAAATTTTATACAAGATATAAACACGTTAAACTATCGTCGAAAGTATTCAGTAAACCTAATTGCAGCTTAAGAGGAAAATCCTTATTTTAGCGTCTCATAAAAGAAATGAAGGTCAAACGTTGCATTGAATATGGACCAGATTTAAAAGTATTTGGATTCTAAAGAGATGTACGAATCACACAGCTTGAAAAATTATTGATTCAAAACCTTCTCGAAGAAGAAGTAATAGAAGAAGCTCAGTTTTTTGAACGTTTTATCTACAAGCACACTCTCTTTCATGTCGATTCTCATGCAAAACTTATCAAACGGAAAAATTGTGTGGTGCAAATACTGAATGGAGATTTTGTGACTATAACGAAGCTTCTTTCTGTAAAAACTGTTCATAATAATTCGGAGAAGCAAGTCATTCTTGGAAAAAAAAATTAGAAGAAACAGGAGAAACTGTTTGCCAGGGTCAGAGATTTTCCTCGTCCGAGTTTGCATTTGTAGTACGCGAGACTGAAAATATAATTCCTTTATTACCTTCAACGATTTCAAAAAATTGTGTGTGCATAACATACGCACAGGAGAACATGAACGTAATTCCACTTGTAAATACAGTGTAAACTGATTAATTCAAGCGAACATTTGGTCGATTTCTTCAGAAAAAGGTAAATCATTTTGTAATAATTGAGTGTAAATACTACTTTTATCCATGATTAAACTCAACATTTTTCAAGAAGCATCTTAACAAAATTTTAAAAATGAGACATGAATAATCTACAATATGAGATATTAAACTATCAACAATAAAGTACCTTCAGAATGAAACTTCTAAAATAATATGCTTTAAATTGTAAACTGTTTGAAGTTGGTGTATTAGGGATTCTATCAAATTAAACTCAACACCAGATAACTCCACACAGCTGATTCTAAAATAATGTGAGATTTTTAAATTGAAATAATGAAAAATCATTTGATTTGCTTTTATGTTCTCATGCATAATTTTATTGTGTCGAATTTATTTTATAACCTTGTGTACAGTTTTACGGTGTGGGATTTAATTATGTAGGGTTTTGAAATTTTGTTTTCTTAATTATCTTGTGCTGAACTTTCTCATGCTCATTTTTATTATGTAGGCATTATATAAATTCAAAAAATTTGCTCTTATCAATTAAATTAAAAGACTTTCTGCTATTTAAGCTAAAGAACTTTTAGATATCAAATTAAATGTTTCTAAATTATAAAAATACTGAAAATACATTAATTGACATTCAAGAACTTGTGTATTTTAGTATTAAATTTAGTAATTTTTTCTTCGTATTACTTTAAAGGTCCTTCTTGCAAACCACTTTCAAAACGTATTATTTTTTTCTAGGTTTCAAGAAACCCTCTGCGAATCAACAAAGGGCTATGAAACCAATATTAAAGGGCAGAGATGTGGTTGCTCATAGGCACCATTTCGAATTAAGAAAACCGCCACACACAAATTCATGTTTTATCATTAACGAGAAAACTTGCTACTACATTTCAAAAAGTATTCCTCTATCTGAGTAATTGTATGAATGTCCAATCCCATGCTTGCATCGGTGGAACTAACCTTGCTGAACTCATCAGCAAACTCGACTATGGGTATCATGTCATTTCCGGAACGTTAGGGAGTCTTTAGTAAATTCAAAATTTAAATTTAAAATGTTTTCGCATCAGATTTTCTTTTAATTTAGAGTATCTAGTGACCTGAGAAAATGAAATGATGGAAATATGTGAGCACATCCGAGAAATCTGTGGAGGTAAATTGAAGTTCGAAATTTTTATTTCCTGCGTGAAATTATTATTATAACATTATTAGATACAATGGCGAAAGCGCGAGACTCGTTAAACATTGTCAATTTATTACTAGCCATTTAGAAGCTCGGCAATCGTTAATAATTTACTAACCAAAGTATGGTGCAAGAAACATAAATTTGTTTACTAAATCAGGCTGAAAGTTAAACTCAGAGAAATTTCTTCTGCGGTTTTTTGTGTGCGTTATTTCTGCTGTTCGTTTTCTGACCTGTTTCTGCCAATTTTGTCGATAAGTTTGTTATTTACAAGCATGGCGTTTGGAAAAAGAATGTTGTATTTTCTCTTGTAAATTTGACGGCATTTGATTTAAAACTGTTCAGCTTTTTATATTTAGGAATTCAAATAAAAGAATATTTAAGAAAAAAAAACATGACATTTTTATACGTTTGAGAAAGAACAATTGAACATTAATGTATTTGAAAACTATAATTTGGGAATTTAAGTATTATAAACTGAATAATTAAAAAATGGCCTTAGAAATGTAACTGTTTTAAATATAGGTATTCTAAAGTGCACAATTTTGAAATTAAAATTTATATTAATGAAACATTTGAAACTGAAGATTTCAATAAAAAAATTAAACTGAAAAAGCCCCTGTTTTATCCTTACGTTCTTACGTACATAATTACTAAATTCATTGTATCAGAAGGTCTATAATTGCCATTACAGTCTGTGATGCTTGTCAAATTTTAACTTAAAGTTGATTTTTTTGTCCGGTTTGAACACGAAACGATTATCTGGTATTACAAATTCCTTTCAGTTATCACTTTTTGATTATCGCCGCAAACTGTAAGTGCAAAAACCGGCCTGTCATTTTTTGCGTGTCATTTTTTTCTGTCGTATTTTTCCTGTCATCATTTTCCTGTAATTTTTCCTGTCGTCGCAAAAAAATAACAGGCCTGTCATTTTTTTCGTGTCATACCTTTTTGTAAGGGCTACTTTGTCTTTTGTTTTTTCTTGGTTTGACTATTTACTGAGAGGTGGTTTTTTGTACATAGGGGTGGTTTTTTAAACATTTTTTGTGACGCATTCAAGAGCCCAAAAAAGGCCCGAAATTCTGTCGTATTAGATTAAATTTATTTTTTAATTTGTATACAGGGTGTACCAGACTTAATTGACAGGACTTATAGAGCTGTATAAAACTAAACAAAATAAATAGAAAATTCCTTTTCCAAAAATCAGTTCAAGTCTTAGTTTATGAGTTATAAAATATTTAAGCTGGGCCAATCAGGAATGCGGTATAAAGAGCCGACTGTCTGTGAGCGGGAGTCCAAAGTAGTGTTCTTGAAGTAAGCGCCGAGTAGGCATAGCGATATTTATTATACCGCATTCCTGATTGGTCCCGCTTAAATATTTCATAACTCAAAAACTAAAACTTCAACTAATTTTTGGAAAAGGAATTTTCGATTTATTTTTTTATTTTTATACAGCTATATAAGTCCGGACACTTGCGTCTGGTACATCCTGCTTAAGTGAGCCCGCACCTCCACTAGAAATTTGTATTTTCAAAAAAGTAGTGGAGCGCAAAAATCGACACTACAGCCCAGGAACAGCTAAAAAAAGTTCAAACTTTTGATAAAAATAAATTTGGGAATTTCGATTGTGGACGTGCTAGCATTTGCCTTTTAATTATTTATTTTACTTTAAGCGAGCAATGAAGACAATTTTAACCCAAAGGTTGCAAAGTCTGAAAGCAGGAAAATTGCCCAATCCCTTAAAGCAGCCACTAAAAATCCAAGCACAAGTTCACGAAGCTGAAAATGCGGTGAAAGTTATGAAGAAAGTTAAAGATATTCAGGTTAGACTTAGTTTAGAATGAGACAGAAACTAAAAAGTTATAGATTGTAAATAATTTATTTCTAACCGCTTTAGACTTTTAAAAGAAAAGCGGGAACTTCAGTTGCACCAAAAACAGCTGTACCAATGAAAGCCGTAAATCAGAATTTATTGCAATTAAATACTGATGCAGTCGAATTAAAGAAGAACATTCCGACGGGGAAGTGGAAATCAAGGAATTATTAAAGAATGCAGTGAGTAGCAACGAAGGCACTCATCCTGTGGTTATGAAGAAAGTGAGTTTTTGAATTTTGCAAACTACCCTCTAGATTTTTTCATTTTAGCAAAAAAATACAGTCATAAATTATGTTCTGTTTAAAATAAAATTGTTTAGAGGTTCCGCTAGGCCGTCCTAAGTCTGTAAAAAAATTTTCTCAGTTTTCACAAAGTTTGGCGACGTCTCTACGATATCGTTACGACAACTTTAAGACATCCTATGTCCATGTCGTTTCGGTGTCTTTGCGATATCGTAAAGACATCGTCAAATCATACGACTTATTTACAATATCGCAAAGACACCGAAACAACATGGACATAGGATGTCTAAAAGTTGTCGTAAAGATGTCGTAACGACGTCGTAGAGACGTCGCCAAACTTTGTGCCCACTGGGTATTCTCCATAATGAATAAATTTAAAAGGTTTATGCCGAGTGACAAAAAAAATCTTGAATTTCGAAAGGCATCAAAATTACACATTTTTAATGGTTTAAAGATTCTTATAGTACTTTAAAATGAATTCATATATATATTTTTTTTACATAAAAAGGATGCGAGCTTGTTATCTAATGTCGATTTTGGGGCAATCCTGCATTTTTGTAAGATTTTAAGTTTTTTTTTAGCATTCCACTATTGCACCACAAACATCCGTACTTAACAAAGTCTTAAATTTAGAATTATTAAAATTAAGCACCGATGAAATTGAATCGGACAAAGAAAATTCCGATCGCGAAGTTGAAATATACGAATTAAAAAAGAAAATTCGAAGGCTAGAAAATGAATCACTATCTAAAGATGTAAAGATTTCCGAAATGATGGATATGAATTTAAATCTACAACGTAAACTAAATTCATACGAGCAGAGCGGTAATAGTTCAAAATTCGTTTATCAGAGCACAGGAAATGCTACTCCCGTGGGTGCTGAAAAGGATGGAAAAGTAAGCGAAAATAACGTCTCATTTTTTGAGACTAAACATTTTCTGATTCATTTTTTGTATTTTTGTAGATCCATCTTGGACGAAACGTGTACATATCCAAAAGTAAGTACACCAAAGTACTCTTCGGTGCTTTAACACCAGCTTTATATTTTAAGTTGTTGGCTCTTCAGTTTTTTGGGCGAGATGTATTAATGGCCAGTTCATCAGTGGAAAAGTGTCCAACAGGACGAGGAAGATAAATAATAAGGCTAGACCTGCACTGAACCCTCGCGTCTTACTTGCTTTTGAAGGTATAAACGAAAAAATTTAATATTAAATGTACTCTGAATTTCACTTTTGAACTAATTTTTGACTTAAATATTACATTTTTTCATATATATATGCAATTTGGGCAAAAACTGCAAAACCACCACTAAACGAGGTACAAATTCAATATTTTATGTGCCAAGCACCAAGGCTTATTTAACACTAAAAAATACGTTTTAAAATTGCACTTCAAAGTGTAAATTTCCACATATAAAATGTCACTTTAGATGCAATAAAATTACAGGTTAGAAAGCAAATTTCCACATGTTGTCTAGAATGACGTCTCTTACAGGTTTAATTCTATGACTCTTCATGAATTCATACGACGTGTTGAAAATCACTACGTTCAGAGTGTGTAAAAAAAGGACTAACGCTCTACATTGTAAAATTCCCCAGACTGGTAAAATTACCGACTGCGCATAAATTTGTATTTTCTGACGAAAATTTTTCCCCTTCATAGTGATTATAGATTTGTCCGTATAATATTCCACATTTGTGTAATTTTCGCGATAGAGCTTTTTTTCGCTCGTTTGTTCGCGTGTTATGAGCGAACGTACATTTTAGTTTACAAACTTTATAGCTCACTTTCGGCGAAAGCATTAATGCGAGTGACTGATTTTAAATTATAAATTTTATGCCATATAAGCTTCCGCAACTATAAATATATTCTTAATATGATCTTATTGATTTAAGTATCTGAAGTTAGGCTGATATTTTGGAGAAATTTTCCACTTTCAGTTGTTTTATTTAACGTCACATATTAAATTTCAATTCAGTTGAGAATTTTACTTTTGTACAATTTTAGACATTTCTATACTAATTTCACGCCGCTGTGCGTGAGACCACTTTTTACATACGTTTAGCGTACTAAAATTCCACAACCTTTTGTTACAGTGTTACCGAATTAAGACGCCGACACCTTAAAAAAGACCTGAGTAAGGAAGTATACGTCTCTCTCTCTCTCTCTCTATTTCTCTCTCTCGCAATGATTCAACAATACATTCTTTTTTTCTAACTCAACAAAATAATCATATTAAAAACGTTTGTCCATTCCCAAAGCTCTCACCCAGTCTGGTGAGGAAACAAATCTGGGGGATAAGAGTTAGCCTCAAAATAAATCGAACAACGAAACTATGGAGGATCCGGCTCAACCTATCGACGATCCGTCTGGTCGTATCGAAGATTCTACTGATATAATCGAGGACCCGACCGATCCTGAGGTAAGAGAAATTGGTTATTTTTTAAAGAACCAATAAAACAACTTCACAAACGATAATTTTGCAATAAAGACTAGAATATTTTTTCATCAGGTTGCAGGGAACTTTGATATTGTGCTTTCCAAAGGTATTGAGGAAGAAATTTTTGAAGATGATCACATTTAATAACTTTAACAGAAAGGCGAAGGTTCGAGCATTCATGATAAAAATCCAGACTCTGTGGAAGCAGAAGAAAGTGATATCGACGATGGATGTTGAAGATAAGATTTTTTTTACACTTGAAATCGAGAATCTTCTCGGGGTAAAATAATATTGTTTTTGAAAGGAAATTAGGCCGTACGTTTTTTTCGCGCTTTGCACTACAAATTTTATTATGAAGTTGTGCGTATTCGAATTTTGTGCTTTGTTTTCCGAAAAAAAAATCTTCAAAACTTTAACTTTTGACCAAACTAATATATTTATAATATTATTTTAGTTTTCATAGGTTTTATTGTCCTCTTCTGAAATCCTTTGGAAACCATAAAACACGTTCAAATTTAACAAAAAGAATTAAAGGCCATAGGATGCCAATTTAAGAGAAAATTGGGCATCCCTGGCTGGATTTTAGGGAATTTTTAAAATCAACAATAATTAATTGTTTAAATGATTACATAATAGTTTTAAAAAGTTACTACTTGAAACAATGACCAACTATTACATTTTATTAGGAATATACGATTATTTTTTACATTTTTTGGGAAAAAATAATTTAATAAAATACATTTATTTAAACAGTTAAAAATGTTTAAACAATCATAGAGGGTACGTAGATTGTCTATTAGTGATTATTTGTATTTAAAAGATGACAGAAAATACTGAAGATTATCAATAATACATAAAAATGTAATTTTTCTATTTTGGGTCACAGTTAGGGCGCTGTGAG
>NC_046663.1:137622291-137641876 GCF_010883055.1 Belonocnema kinseyi
GTAAAGGTGGGTTAAAAATCAAACTCATTGTTATAGTCATATTTCGTAGACACTCCTCTTCAATGCCTTAAAAATTTGGCAACTGTTGATCATGCCCTGAAGTATTAGTCCAATTTTTGAAAAATCCAACATTTTCCCATACAAAGCACGTGTTTATATTGGAATTTCGAGAAAACAAGCGATTTTCTTTCTCCGGAAATGTGAACTTTGGGGAAGGGATCTTTTGCTTTCTAGAATGAACCAAACATTTTTTTTTATGCATTTTTTTCATTTTTGGACATTTTATAATTATAATTTTATAATTTGTTTATTTTCAATAGCTACTTTTCGTATTTAAAGTGAATAATAACGTGACCTTCAAGTTGGATTAATATAATTTATTACCATATATGACTTAATAGGCTAAACATTAATTTGTACTATGACTCTGATTCTTCACAATGGTTTTAAGTATTAATAACCAACTGTACTGAAAACTGTCAATCGGGAGATAAAAACACATGAATCTGGTCGTCATCGAAAAATGGAATAGTACTATACAGTCGTAGAGAAAAATAGGACGGTAATACATGTAGAAATCGAAATAATTATGAATACAATTTTTCGAATATTTAAATTAAAACCTACGGATAGATACGAATAGAATTTTCTACATGCAAACGGATAGATGCACATAGAAATGTTATACATATAAACGGATAGATACGGAAAGAATGTTCTACATATAAACGAACAGATACGGAAATAAAATTGTACACAAACGGAAAGATACGGATAGAATTTTCTACATAAAAACTTATAAATAAGGATAAGATTTTTCGCATTTAAACGTATAGGCGCGAATAGAATATATTTCAGTTAGGACAGATTAGGACAGTATTATAAAGTATTGAAACTGATAAAGATTTCAAAATGTAACAACGGATACACGCTGATTGAAAAGAATGCAAAGTGCTCATTAAAACGGATACAAAAATTTTACCCTTTTGAATCCGCTCATTCTTATCCGGTAGAATACTTTTTTCATCCGTGTTTTCCTATCCGTTTGAATACTTTTACTTCCAGCAGAGTATTTAATACAACCGTAGAAATTCGTTTGCGTTTATTTTTAATAACTTGAATGATATGGATAGTTTTTATAATTACCTTTATAATAATAATAGTTTACAATTACGCATCACTTATCAAATTTAAAATGATGTCAAATATGATATTGATTTTCTTTTTCACAGAACGAGAATTACATTGGAATGATGACATGATCAAGCTTCTTATTGGTAAAAAAAAAAGTGAAACAGGACATAATGTCACTGGATCTTAATGCGATAGCAAATAGAAAGATTTGATGAAGATCTACAAGAAAAATAAAGATGCAATTAACACAACTAGCAAATCTCCACGAGTTTCGAAACACTTTGATATGATCGATGAAATTATGAGTGATAAACCTGTAATTGCACCATTGGCCATAGCTTCAAACTTAAAAGGCTATGAGAAACGGAAAAAAGAAGCCAAACAAGCAACATAATGTTAAAATCGCGAAGAAGGAGAAGCAGCATCCCGGAAAACAGAAGGAGAACGTAAAGAATGCAAATCAGGCATTAAAAGACTCTCATCCTAGTGACGATGAGCATAATTCAATAGGAGAAAAAAGGTAGTACGTTCGTTTTGTAAACCCTGAAAAAGGGGGGAAATGAAGTTGATGAGGCTACTGAAATTTAGACTACGAGACCGAACGAGCGCTTTCGCGCGCGCGTTTCCCTTTTTTTTTTTTTTTTTGAAGTATTATATTTTATCATATTTTATGTGTTTCTTTACTATCAGATGTACTTAGTTTAAGTTTATCGTATCACAGAAAACACTAAGAATAAAATTTGTTGCAGGAAATTTTTTAGATCGATAAAGTTTTGTTTAGCCAAGTTCGCGTCTTTAAAATAAAATGTGTTTGTCATGGAAAAACAAAAGAAAGTTTAACTCATATTTGTGTAAAGTTTATCCTGTGAAGTTAATTTTTGTTACAGAGAATCTTTCGTCGGAAATCGATGTAAAGTTTATCTTCTGTTTTTTCTGTGATATTTTTGTTCAAGAATATATGAATTTGTTTTTGTTGATTTTGCAATATCCAATTTATAATGAAACTTAATTTGTTTTAAATACTATTTTTAATTATTTAAAAATACAAAATTATTTGAATATTTTTGTATACACATAATTCTTTATAATATTACTTTCCCGCTGCTCTCCTAAGAAAATTTTTAGTGAATGCCAAGATCGAGCTCGGGAAAATGCCACATACAATTGTCAATGATTAAGTACATCTTGACGAAGATCTAACCCGATAGTATCGAAAGTTTGTCCTTCACAATACAATGTAATACGATGTATAAAGACAATGCCCCCTGCCTTATCACCTGTTAAAATACTACATCGTAGAAGATTATTTGCAAGTTCGATTATTTTCAAACGTGTACCTTTACATAGACTTTCGTTAATCAAAAAATATTTCGGATTAGCATAACAATACAATTGTTTCTTAATCGTAATTCATGAGGAGGAAGGGTCGGTGGATTCAATGTGTTTAAGTATTCTGGGGGTATTGCATCGTTTATATCTCCATTATCACAATTTTTAACACTATCTACACTTGTATAAATTTAAAGTATACTTTATATATACATACTTTTCGAATTCTGCTCCTTGTGGTAAAGTACTCGTATTTTCTGTTAGTTAAAATACAGAGACATGTTTTCAAAGTGAACTGAATTTAATGTATAAATTTACTAATTCGCTGCGAGTTGCATGAGTTTTTACAGGCATTAATTGCCTAAAATCTCCAACAAGAATTATAATTTTTCCACCACGTGGTGAGTCAATATTCATGAAGTCATGTAATTTTCGATCTACTAATTCCAAAGCATACCTTAGCGCCATTGAAGCTTCGTCCTAAATAAAAATATCTACTTCTCGTAAGTATTGAGCTTCTTTAGATTGAGCTTGTATACGGGAGACGGAATCTAAAAATAAAGGAACTGGCATACCGAAACTTTTATGTACAGTCTTTCCTTGCGAAAGTAATATTGCTGCAATACCTGTAAATTCCATCGTATATATATTTTTCCCTTGTCTTTTAACAAATGATATGTAGTATAAATCTATGTCTTTCCTGAGCCACCAGGTCCATCAATATAAAAACATGATATAAAAGGCATTTCTTCGTTCGACAATGCAACATTAAGGATTGTGTCTACAATATCTTTCTGTTTTTCATTTAATTTTTGGTACTGAGTCTGACCGAGTTGTTCATGTTGAGTAAGCGATACCTCGTCATCGTAAATGTCAATATCGTTCCGAAATTTAGTTATTTGTGGCTGGCATTGTTGAAATGCTACTAATATCGGATCTTTCGCAAGAAAGATAGGTATTTATCTGAATATATGATCTTATTTATGCTTCTTGTATACTATAGTTTCTCTGAAAATCTTGCGGCATAGCATATTTAAATTTATCCCATAGTTACTCAGGATTGGTAGGTTGACAGTATATTAACATACGAACAAATAAACGTCTTAATTGTTGGGGCATCGTCCAAACTTCTCCTTTTGCCATAGCACGATCCCACTCTGCGTCATCTTCGATGAGACCTAATACTAAACATGTTCTTTGAAAAGTATCATAAGTTTATTTATTAACAGCTCTGCGATCTTAGAAACTTATATCCCTTTTGATTGTTAATAGTAATAGTCTCAGACAGAATAGTTCTATTGTAGTCGGAACAACAGAGTACATTCGTCCAATAACGTTAAATTTTGTTTTTCGTGTTTGCCAAGTTGATAATTTCGATCCACTATGTTTTTTAAATACCTAGTGAGATGGAATTTCAGAACACGTATATCGTTTGGTATCAGTATCACGTCTATTTAAAACCAAATAATTGATAAGCATAATTTCTTTTTCCAATGTGTTTCTTATAGCATGTTCACTCTCAGCATCGTCAATAGTAACGCTTTGCTGATTAGGCAAATGTAATGGCAACCTAATAACAGCGTGAATTTTATTTGGCAACTATCTACCGTACATACGATACATGCTTCATAAGGACTCACGTATCGAGTATCTATGAAATTTTTTATTTCATCATGATGAATAACATTTTCGCTGTTATTGGCATCAGTAACTATGACGGAACTTTAATAATCTAACATTGTTAGGTACTACAAATTGATTGTCAGTCGTACCTCCATTTTGGCGATTATATGTAAGTACCAGTATCTGTTCTACGATAAGTTGGATATCCGTTTTCATCCATTCTTGTCTCGTCTTGAAACTTTTTTGGAAAATGCTTACTAAATTTACCTTTATCATCTTGACCCGGTAATAAGCGTTGAATAGAGAAAAATTAATAGTTTCAGATTTCAGCGTAAAAGTGAAGATTATTCTATATTTTTGAATGCGCGATTTTTCCATCTGTCCAAAATGTCATTATAAGAATAGGATATCTCAGAAACTAATTTATTTCTATATCCATAGCGGCCGCCACATAGTTTCCTATTCCCCAAAAGAAGACGGGTTTTCAATATATTTAATTCCTTGTAATTGTACTGACAGATACACCTCACAGAGATGTCTTGTATTCCCCAAAAGTGTTCATATTTTAAGATTATTTAATTCCTTTTAATAAGTTCAAAAAATATGTGTAATAAATTGTTTTAACTCCTTCATGTGAAATATAAGTTTTGAGATTTTTATTTTAACCAATTCAAGTCTGCCTCTCTAAAGTTAAAATGATTTTCATTCACATATTTGAATGGATTTCTGTAATGCATTTTCGAACACTTTTAAATAAATTATTAAAATATGAATCAATATAAATACAAATATTTTTCAAGTTTATAAGTTATAGAAACATTTAATAATATACTTATTGTAAATCGATGTTGTTGATATGCTGCTTGTGTTCTTTCGTCTGAGGTGTTTTTGTATTGTATAGTGGTTATTTTCTAGTGGAGATGACTTAATTCAGACAAAAAAAATTAAAGGAATAGATGTTAGATCCTTTATTGAAGATAAAACTTTCAACGTTTCGAGAGTAAAACACTCTTCTCATCAGGAATAAAAATTTCATTAAGGTCGATTTAAGTTGTAAAATTAAAAGAACCATCCTCTCAGGTTATAATTCTCAATTAATTAGTCTGTTAAAAAAAATAAAAACATTTTTTTATAATAAAAATATTGTGAAATTGAATGAGATAGTTATTAAAAATTAAACGACATAAGAACATGAAAATTGAAATTTTGTTACAAATAAGGTTAGAAAATATAATTCAATTGTTTTGTTACCTGGATGTCATTTTTGATGTTTGTTAAAAAATTTTGTTATAAAATTTTCGGTTAGGATTAATGTATCGTCAAAATTGTGAAGAATGTTCAATTATATAGCAGTAAAATCATTTTAAAAATTAAGGAGCAGAAATTTGCGTTCTGCGCCATTTTAACGTTTGGTATTGCGAACGAGAAAATAGAGAGAGAAAGATAGTGTACAAAGGATAAGATATCAGTAGTGTAACTATAATTTCAAAGTAAAGGGTTTAATAGGAAAAAATATGGAAGTTGAATATAATTGATAATTTCATCTAATTGATTATTTAACTAGTAATAATAGGAGTATGAAAAAATTGGAAATTAAATTAAAGAATCTAAGATTATGTTATATAAAGAACTATAATGTTTGAGAACAGTTACTACATTCAGGCATTTATCACCTCCATTCTTAATAAAGAACATTTCAGCTACCAGTCTTTTAAATTTATTAGGCTCATGGTGTAGAACTTGAATATTTATCCAGTCTATTTCATGACCAGTCTGAACCTGGTGTTTTGCTATCACTTTATGATTTTTTGGACTCCGTCTAAAAATGTCATGGTGTTCTTTAATTCTAGTGTACAGTAATCTTTCAGTTTGACCTATATAACACTTTTTACATTCTAAACATTCAATTTTATAAACCACGTTTGTCAAATTAAAAGTGTCCAAAACATCTTTACCTTATTTTATGAAACTGTTGAATTTGGAGTCAACTCTAAAAATCTGCCAAAATAGGTGAAATTTGAGAGCCCATGGGAGCACCATGAACCTGTCTATAATAATCATTATTAAATTGGAAAACTGTTTTCGTCATTAAGAATTCTATTCCTTTTTAAAATTCATTTAATGGTAAGTCAGTATAATTTTTCATATTTATCCATCTACTGAGAATACTATTTTTAACTAATTCTATGAAACATCTAGTGAAACCATAATGTGATCTAGAGGAACAGTTTGTTTAGTGATTATGTTTTTGAATTCAAAAGAATCGTTTACTTATTTTTTTGGAGTTATTAAGGATTCTTTAAATATGTTATTAAACAGTTTTGCCGTTTTAAAAGTTGGAGAATTAATTAAAGAAACAACAGGACGTATAGGACAATTGGGCTTATGTATTTTAGGTAAACCATATATTCTTGGGATGTTTGTATTGTGAACTAAAATATCCTTTCGTTCTATTCCTTCTCCCAAATAACCCTTAGTTCTCCAAAAGTCTAATCATTTAAAAGTTTCTTTTTTCAGTTCAATTTCTAAGCCTGAGCATGTCTCTGTCCTCAGAGTTTTCGATTAATCCAATATTAGCCTCTACAAAGTACCCGTAAAGACCCCATTGGGTCCCCATTCGGTTCCTTTTTAAAAAACTTGAAAAAACAGCAAAATAAACTTTTAAATTGTTGAAATTCGGATTTTACGTTAAAATTCCCTATAGGAGGTCACCGAATAATCGCAATAATTTTTTTTTTGCAACGGCAAAAAGTAAAAAAATATATAAGACGTATAACGTTTGTTGACGCTACACTTTAAACGCGTCGACTGTAAGTAGCAGTCAACAGGCGTTATACGTCTTATATTTTTTTAAACTTTTTACCGTTGCAAAAAAACTATTGCGATTACTCCGTGACCTTCTACAGGGAATTTTAACGTATAATCCGAATTTTAACCATTCAAAAGTTGACTTTGCTTGTTTTTTTTTGCGAGTTTTTTAAAAAGGAACCGAATGGGGACCCAATGAGGTCTTTACGGGTACCTTGTAGAGGCTCCTTTCGGTTCCTTCGGTCCGCCAGGGATATTACGGGGAGATCCTGAGAATGATGATGGGAGGATGGTCATTCTTCCAACAGTAGTATGTAAATCATTTGTTGTTTGTTATAAATGATCAAATAATCCCTAATAAGTATCAGGGGGAAGTGTTTTTTTATTCAATCTGCAGTAATTCATCCTATCATTTTCGATTTTCACATAATTATCGACAACCCACTGTTGAAATAAGCGTCCATCCATTAAAAGTACGTTATTATCTCTAGTTGCCATTCTATATTTAATATATACAGATCGTGAAACTTGGCCTCGTCTATTAACACATGGTATGCTGTCATTCCAACCTTGTGTGCCATTTGGATAAAATAATGGATAAATTCAAGGTTCAACGTTCGGATCCAGAGAGCTAACAAATTGAAGGAAAAAGTGATTAGATATTTTTTTTTATTAAAATTGCAAAAATTTAGGACCAGACGAACGTTTGAACTTGCTTCAGACGTAATTTTCAGAATTTTAAATTCGATATCGCGTTTCGTCTAAACGTAATTTGTGTTTCAAACAAATGTAAAAGAAATTTTTGTAAGTTACGATCACATGGCCTCAATATTTGCGCTTTTTGAGCCCTTTTAGAGTTAAGTCTTAAATGTGGTATGCTTACATATGTCGTCGTCCTTAATCCTTATTGATCCAATTTGTCCGTTTTTGCCCGTCAACTTTAAGCATGGACAACTTTGTTAATTATCCTGGAAAAGATCTGAAAATGTATGGGCGGGTATTTTTAAGTGTGCTCTTTCAGAATCTGACCCGAAAATTTCGAAAAAGCCTCCCCTTCCCACCCTATTTTTTAATTTAAAAAAAGAAACGTGATTTTGGAAGTTCATTTTTATTTAATCGTATTTTTGATGCGAAGGAGATCTTGACAATAGCTGTATCACAAAAACTCCGGCTCAAAATGTCCAAACAATAAATTTATACACACAGAAAATTCATTTTTCATCATTTAGTGGTGGTACGGCCACCCCTAAAATAACAGATTTACGAAAAATCGCTATCATACGGATTTTTCTCAAAATAAAAAAATAACAATTTTTAAATAAAAAAAATAATAAAGGAATATAAATTAACAACAAATAAACAAACAAAAACAAAAGGTTTTTTATAAACGTTTACCTCCACGCGGTAAGAAATGAACACATTTTCATTGAAGAAATGGCTAAAGACCCTGGCGGTCCGAAGGAGCCGAAAGAGGCCTCTACAAATTACCCGTGAAGAGCCCATTGGGTTCCCATTCGGTTCCTGTTTGAAAAACTCAAAAAAATAGAAAGATCAACTTTTAAACTGTTGAAATTCTGATTCTACGTTAAATTCTCCATTCGAAAATCACGGAGTAATCGCAATACTTTTTTTCAGCGTTAAATTTTTTTAAAAATGTGATTAACTTCTGCTGACGGGGACTTCAAGCGCATCCACAATAGCTGAAATAGTATGTTGCGCGCGAAGTTTAAAAATAAAATTCTCTCTTACTTGCATCGCAGCGTTGTTGTCTGTGGGTCGGTGATGAAGCGTCGTTTGATCGGTATGAATAAGCGGGAGACCGAAGTGCTGGCAAAATTGACGACCGTTACCCGCAAAGTGTGTAGGGAACGATATAACAGCCATTAAGCATCGTTTTGACGGGATGAAAGTGAGGACAAGAAAAGATTTTGTTACTGTATATTATAAACAATGTATATAAAGTAATCTTAAAAATAACCTTGAATTGTGAATGTTAGATAACTGTAACATTTTCAGTTATATGTTATCTGCTTTTAAAATGCTAAAAAAATGTTTAAAAGTTCTACATTAATCGAAGTTTTAACGACAATCATACACTAACAGTATCATATGGAATAATAAAAACGGTACATGAATGTTATAAATAATATGTTTATTCAAGACATTTTAAAATAACTTAAACATTTTCCATTGCTTTAAATAATTTCCTCCACAAAAAAATCATAAAAACTGAAAATGTTTTGGAATTTATGACAAACTTAATGAACGTTTAGGACAAGTGTTTTACAGAGATTTTGCAATTTTCGGTTAACTAATAATTGTTTACAAGTTATATCTATATTTTGTCATGTTTCTTGGATATACTTTTTATGTAATTTGGTTTTTAAAAGTTAAAACATGGGAAGTGAAATCTAGCTATTTAGCAAAATATATCTTTTTTGTTTAAGGAATCCATAATTTTCTTTTTTAAACTATACAACTTTGAATTTCGCGCCCAGCTTATGCATCAGTTAGTTTCGTCACCGCGCACTGGTGTCAGAATGCGGATACATCTGGCATGTGCAATAGTGATTCTGCGTATTTTAAAATTAACATATGGCATTACATAACCTAAAAATACATAGGAATAACTACTTTGCGTGCCAGAGATATCCGCGTTCTGACACCACTGTCACCGTGTGTGTTTGCGTGTAAACTGTACAATCCGTCTGTGAGTACAGTCGCAAGTTTATTGTAGCAAAACGCGCTTGTTGGTTTTGGATTCTTTTATTGTGATTCTCGTGAATATTGTACTTGATTTTTTTCGAATGCTGATTGATAATCGAAAATTGCAGGTAAGACTATACTATTTTTTTTATCGTTATATATAAATGTATAGAAGTGTCTCCAATTTGGACTAAATTACGGTCGTATATACAGGTCCCGAAACTCCCGGGAAATGGGGTACCATCATTACTGTAGCCCTGGAATTGTGCAGTACCAAACTGTTGAACAAATAAGAATGACACAAAAGAGAAACGATCTACATTCATAGTACCTGTGGGATAATTTCTTATTCATATATTAGATAGCCCTGATAATCGACACGTACTTTTGGAAAGTAATCCTTTATAATTTTAGTTTAAAAACAAAAACTCTGAGTGTAATATGCAAAGGGACATTTGTTTAAATTTTTCATTTTGTAATGTCACAGGTCGTCTCATGAACCGTGGTACCCCTACTCCCGGAAGTTTCGGGACTTGTAGTATACGACCATAGACTAAACAGACGTCGCGCTTTCTACGATGCTTAACCTCAAAACGTAAACAGTAAAATAAACGCTTTTGTTTAACTTTTAGTTGTAGTGTAACTTGTATATGAATCAAAGGGAATTATAAGATTACACTGAAAAAGTCTTGACGAATAATTAAACTATTTCTTGGTTGTTATAAAAGTGGTATTTTTAGCTTAAAAAATCAACTATTTGGTTGAAATTTCATGTGTTTTGTTGAAAATGTATCTTTGTTTGGTAGATCATTTATTTTATTTGTTAAAATTTCACCGTTAAGGCTCAATAATTCAACTACTTTTTCAAATTTACAAGTCAAAAAGCTGAATTCATGGCAAATTTGATGAAGTTAATTAATTTTCAACCAAAAAGTTGAATTTTTAAACAGAAAATATGAGCTTTCAAAGAAACATGTAATGTTATCAATTTTACGAGGAGATTTAAATTTAAAATTAAAAAATTATTCAATTCGAAACAAAAAAATTAATTTTCTACTAAATGCGTAAACTTTCAACCCAAAAAGAATAATGTTCAACCAAAATGATGATTTTTTAAACAAAACACAGGAAGAAAATTGGAGAAGTTCCTAGATTTTTGTTGCATTTTTAAAAGCCGGAAAGTGAATTATAATAGTAACGATGGACAGTAAGTGACAGAAAGAAGAAAAACGATTTTAACTTCAAAATTTTTTTTATCCTTTCTGTTACTTACTATTCGTCGTGACTATTATAATTCACTCTCCGACAAGTTACATTATATTTCTCGGAACTGGGTAATATTTGTCAATCAAACATTTTTCGTCTGAATTTAGGAACAGTTCAGCTCGGAAATGGACTTTTGTTTTACATTTAATGTTTATTTCGATTTTACACAATGTTAATTCCCTGTCCTGGAAAATTCCGATTTTGTGGGTTAAATACATGGAACGACCGCCTCAAGAGCTGCCACTGCTTTTGACACGAGAGTTTAGTGTCAAAATAAAATTTTTTGGAATGGCAAGAGCCACAGTTGTCAACGCAATGACCGCTCGATAATTCCCACGAGCCGCTCGAGTTAATGGCAACAGCAACGCGAGCTCGGTAAGTGTTACGTTTAGACCTGACAGTTCTTGGGATTGACAACAATCTCTCATGTTAATATTCAAAAGCGCGTGGAGTCAAGTAGCTCTAACGTTAAGTAACAATCGCGCTTGTCGCTCGACTCATTCGCCGCAACACCGAATGCTGAAAGTATTAAGGGAAAACGTGGCATGATCAAATGTAATTTTATCATTTAACCGGAATTTTAGAAAAGAGACATTTGTACAACTTTTTAGAACTCTGAGAGACTTTTCGAATTAAATTTTTATATTTTAGTTCTTCATATTGAAATTCAACTTTTAATGACTTTTTTAGTGAACGACCTCATAAAATGTTCTCAGATCATGTTAATTTTTGCCATAAAATCTAAAAAAAAATATTTTTGAAAAGAACTTTCGAATTATAGTTGGACTTTTTACTAGTGGGAATATAATATTAAAAGTCGTAAAAGTACATGAAGGTTAGGTAAGATGGGGTTTGAACTTACAAAAATTTGTACCTTAATGGGCGAAAGTATAATGTCTCATAATTCTTTACATTTATCAAATGTATTATCAGCGCATAAATATTATAATTGTATTAACCACAACAAAAAGTAAAAATATTTTTGAGGTTAAATGTGATGAAAAATTATATACTCTGATGTTATAAACAATTACGATCTGCATATGCAGGTTCATTCATCTCGATCAGCTGATGCTGTTCATAGCACAGTTGGTATATTGCGGCGAATGAGTCAAGCGATAAGCGCGGTTGTCACTGAACATTAGAGCTATTTGACATCACTAGCTATCGAAAATTAACACGAGAGATTGTTGTCAATCCCAGGAACGCGCCGTACCAAGCGCAACACTTACCAAACTCGCGCTGCTGTTGCCATCAGCACGAGCGGCTCGTGTGAATTCACGAGCGAGCAGTGTCTTGGCAACTGTGGCTAGTACTATGAAAAAAAAAATTATTTTAACACTAACCGCTCGTGCCAGAGTTTCTCCGAGTAGTTTGTACTGCAACCTTTCAAATTATCTATAACACTCTGATACCTTTCCATAAACCTACATATAAGTTAAGCTTTAAGTTAAGTTAATAGCCCTGGCGGAACAAAGGAACCGAATGGAGCCTCTACAAAGTACCCATAAAGAACCCAATTGGGTCCCCATTCGGTTCCTTTTTAAAAAACTAAAAAAAATCAGCCCTCTTAGCTTTTTAATTGTTGAAATTTGGATTCTACGTTAAAATTTGCATTAGAAATTCACGGAGTACTCGCAATACTTTTTCTTGCAGCGTTAAAAACTTAAAAAAATAAAATAACTGTAATGTACATGGGCCCAAAGCGCCTTCAAGTTCATCTTCTTTATTAGTAGCGGTTAATAAGCGTTCTGTCGGTAACTTTAGGAATTTTATCTGGATGCTAGCGCCAAGCAGTGGAAATCTCAGACAACAGCGCTGCGATGCAAGCTAAAGAGAAGTTTATTTTTGAACTTCGCGCGCAACATACTACTTGATCTATTACGGATGCGCTTGAAGTCATCTTCAGCAAAAGTTAATGACATTTTTTTACATTTTTAACGCTGCAAAAAAAAATATTGCGATTACTCCTTGAGTTTCTAATAGAAAACTTAACGTAGAATCCGAATTTCAACAGTCTGAAAGTTGATCTTGCTGTTTTTCTTTTAGTTTTTTAAAAAGGAACCGAATGGGGACCCAATGTGTATTTACGGGTACTTTGTAGAGGCTCCATTGGGTTCCTTCGGTCCACCAGGTAGACCTCGTAAACTTTATTAATTGGTGTTCTTTTAACTTGTCAGAGTAAGGACTTCAAAATAAATAAGGGCAGAGCAGAGAAATTATGGACAATGGAAAAAATAAAAAGTTTGCCACTCTCTCAGAGTCAAAAGCGGAGATGTTTATGCGCTTCTCGAGAGGAAAGAAATGATTGTGGGCAGCATTTTTATGATTCTGATTCTACTTCAGAAGATGAAGTTCTCCGTTAAAATTTTCCTTTTCAAAACGATTCGCAAGCATTAGACAGTGAATCCCGTCATTTTGATGAAACTGGAAAAAATATTTTATCAATGTCTGATAAGAATTACATCGTATTTCTTCCAGCGTTTCTCTCCATAGGCAGTAATGAAAAACAACGTAAGATCACAAATTTTTTAGTAAAAAATCTCAAATTGTTTATAAAAAAATTTAATTTTTATTAGCAAATTCTCTTTTTAAGATTCAAAAGCTTATTTATATAAAAGACATCCATAAATAAAAATTCTGACTTTACAGTTGTTAATATGCGTTTAGCAATTTACGAGAAAAATGTAAATCATGTTGTAATATTCTAATTTTCTTATTATTCACTTTTACAACAAAAATTTTTCGCCACCAGCTTTAGAAAATACCTTTCAACATAACAAGCATCCGTTATAGATTTGTAGCAAATAATTCATTATTTATTACTTATAGTATTTTATTATAATTTTAAAATATATTATTAATAATAAAATATACGTCTTCCTTTATTTCCTCCATCCCACACTCATTTTTTAAGATCAAAATATTGGCAGCAATTCGGGCTTAGACATGGACGGCAAATTGGGTTTGCACGCGGCGCCGGACGGTAGGGCGATATAGCCAACAATGGCGCGCACATTGCGCTACTCAGGTGCCCGCACGGCGCTCCTGTCAATCGGACCGCGTGTCGGCGCATAAGCCAGCCACAGGCGGACATTTTTCTATCTGAGAAGATGCTCTTGAAGTCGCCTTCGGCCCATGTTGATGACAGGTATTTTATTCTTTAAAGTTTTTTATGCTGCAAGAAAAAGCATTGCATTACTTCGTGAGTTTCTATTGCAAATTTTAACGTAGAATCCGAATTTCAACAATTTAAAAGATTTTTCTGTTTTTTTTTAGTTTTTTAAAAAAGGAGTCGAATGGGGACCCAATAGGGTCGTTACGGGTACTTTTTAGAGGCTCGATTCAGTTCCTTCGGTCCACTAGGGGACGTTCCATATGCAGCACATACAAAAATTTCGAACATGTTTATCAAAAAATCATTAAATAAAATTCTACGTGAATTAAACTCTACAGATTTTCAAAATTTCAACCTAACTCAAATTTTATTGATTTTTAGAACTTAATTTATTTGCAATTTTTGGTGTTGAAAATATTATTTTTGAAAAACTGCCGATTTTCACTCGTTTGGGCTATTTACTTCTGGAGTGGTAAGGAAATTTAACCTTAGATGACAAAAAACATATTTTTTATTATTTGTGATATGTTTTCCTCCATTTTTACCTGTTTTCAAAGCTGAAACAACTTTTTTCAGAACCATAACTAAAACAGTAATTTTTCGTAAATATGTAAATATGCATCGGAAATGCGCTTTAAAAAAATTACCTTAAAAAATCACGTTTTTTTTAAATTGAAAAATAGGATGGTAAGGCGTAGTTTTTTTTCGAAAATTTCGGGTCAGATTCTGAAAGAGCACACTTGACGGACAAAAGCGGACAAATTGGGTCAATGAGGGTTAAGATCTGTAGTCTCTATGTTCTCGTCCAAATGCCAAGTTTATAATAAAATTTGTCATAATTACAACGGTTATAACAACATTAGAAAAGTTGTATTCGAATAAAACATAAATTGCTTTAGTATAAAATGATTGTAATATCATTTGATATCAAGATAAGTAGTATTAAACACGATAAAGTATGTAAGCACATTTCATATCAAAATTTTTAAATGAATGACGTAAATCGGTATTCTCAAGTTAGAATTGATGATTAGCATACTTAAATTTCAGAAAACTTTACATAGAGTGGGTCTATACCACTCTAAACGAGAAATAGAACGCAAAAGATGCGAGAAAGTGATAGACTTTTCCAAAAATAACCGCGAAATGAAATACATCATACGTAGAAGGGATAAACATAGTCTAAAATTAACCTCAAAAGGAAATGCATGACAACACGTATGACTCCGGGAAGGGAAAAAACTCAAATATAAATAAATTTTAGTAATCGCAAGACCAAAAAAGGACGCTAAAGGGCGATAAATTAAATGATTTTTGTAATAAATAACCTCGAAATGAAATACGTCCCACGTAGAAGAGAGAAACATAGACTTAAATTAACCTTAAAAACAAGTGTATCACAACACGTATGACTGTGAGAAGTGAAGAAACAAAAATATAAATAAATTAATATAAGAAAAAAAACATAAGCCGGGAAGTCAGTATGGCACTTCGTGACTCCATAAATGCTATGTACATAGAAATATTAAAAATAGGCTTCTTCGCTATTTTCTTAGTCACGGTAAATTTCTCGACTATTATACCAAATAATGTTGAAATACATTAATGGGAATGTATTTGCAATATGCTGCAAGAACAATATATATATATATATTATTGTTGCTTCGTTTATGAGATTTTTAGCTATATCTACGATGCGGCGAAGGATTTTTTAAAATGAAACTTGGAAGGAGTACAAAGTACCCGTAAAGACCCCATTGGGTCCCCATTAGGTTCCTTTTAAGAAAACTCAAAAAAACAGGAAGGTCAACTTTTAGACTGTTGAAATTCGGATTCTACGTTAAATTTTCTATTAGAAACTCATGGAGTAATCGCAATATTTTTTTTGCAGGGTTAAAAATGTAAAAAAATGTAATTAAATTCTGCTCAAGGTGACTTCAAGCGCATCCATAATAGCTCAAGTAGTATGTTGCGCACGAAGCTTAAAAATAAACTTCTCTCTCACTTGCATCGCAGCGTTGTTGTCTGAGGTTTCCACTTCGTGGCGCTAGCATCCAGACAAAGTTCTTAAAGTTACCGAAGGAATGCTTATTAACAGCTACTAAAAGAAGATGCACTTGAAGGCACCTGCGGCCCATGTAAATGACAGGTATTTTATTTTCTAAAGTTTTTAACGCTTCAAGAAAAAGTATTGCCATTACTCCGTCAGTTTCTAATGCAAATTTTAACGTAGAATCCAAATTTCAACCATTTAAAAGTTAATTTTGCTGTTTTTTTTAAGTTTTTTTTTTAATGGAACCGAATGCTGTCTTTACGGGTACTTTGTAGAGGCTCCATTCGGTTCTTTCGGTCCGCCAGGGTCGGTACACGAAATCGCCATTAAGAGACTATATATATTCAATTTCATATGCCGTGTATTGATCATTTATAAGAAAAGCAAGCTCTTTCCATTTTTAAACAAATTAAAAACAATTTTGGCAGTAATTGTCCATTATAAATAATAAAACATAATATATTTTCTTAAAATAAATATAAATTGCATTTTTTTTTAAAAGTAAAATTAAGCAAATAGTTAAGAAACCAAATGCCCAAGCACCACCGCAATTACGTTAAAGTTCTAACATTCACAGCGAATTCGAGACCAAATTACACCAGTACGTTGCACTTGAATTATAGGGAAGATTTAAGTCGACGAATTTAAGTTTGTCGCTTTATATTTAAACTTTATAACATTTGAAGATATCTAGACTCTAATGAGCCAACATACCCCCGCGTTTTACTTTGTTCTCTACTAGCCACGGCATTGGTGCATTTACCACTCCAACTTCAAAATACACCTCGGCAACGTCGCACTACAAACGGTGCACTATTTCCCATTATATTATATCCCGTGTTTTTGTAAAGACTCTTTCATACCTTATCTAGCCGGCTTGGGCTGGCAGCCGCGATCAAATTATTATGTTTTTATTAAATAATGACTTGGCTTATTGATATTTTTGTAGAAATAAATATACAGGTAGACTTTCTAGATTAACCTTCTCTTTCTATGCCCTATTCCAATTCTGGCGGCCGTATAGTTAGCTTGATAACATGTATAAAGTCAAAATTCGAACGGACCTCTTTTTCTAACGTTAGGAGGTAGAAAGAGAGGTCCATCCGATTTTCGACTTCGAAACTGGATCGAAACCACACTGCAGTAACTATATGTCGTTGGAATAGCACGTCACTTACCAACCCTGAACATACATTTCAGTGTCGGTGACATAAACAATTTAGCTATTATAATATAATAAAACATTAGAAAAATGTACAACGACAATAAAAATATCAAAAAGATATACAACGATCAAATTATTATGCTTTTATCAAATAATTGCTTGCATAATTGATAATTTTGTACAATATCGATGTTCAAAGTTCCCGCTTAATGTGTCTACATTCAAACCAAAATAAGAAGCCAATCAGGCATCAGGAAAAGGCGTTACGACTTTTAATATATTTCGAGTTCGACTCATTCATCTTCTTTTTATAATAGGATTGGGATAAGAAATACAATGATACACCATCTGGTGGCGAAATTTGGCACTAAATGAACGGGGTCGTTTTTAAAAGGCTGTGTGCTATTCCGGTGATATTCAGTGTAGAATATAAAGTTATTTTTCGAATGCTACGATTTCAATCAAATTAAAAAAAAAAAATGTCTGATAATACAGAAATAGACGATCTAGGTACGAAATTTAGTCCGAGGAAAAGCAAAAGTAAAAGATTTTCGGATGTTTAAGCAAGGCTAGCAAAAACCTAGATGTTAGGTTTCGCGAATTGAAGCCTCGGCTGAAATAACGTTGTATCAACACATGTTTTGTTTCCATAGACTTCCATACATACGGGTTTTTATTTTAACCGTTTCTCTATTCCGCGGAAGGGCTGAGATCGAAAATTTAAAAATTGATTTCGGAATCAAATGTCAAAATAGTCGAGGTTATTTGTTTCCGTTTATTTTGCATCTATCAAAAAATCTAATTTAGAATTTTTGAAGGATAAGAATATAAAATTACATTCACTTAAGAGTGTCAAACAAAAATTTAAAAATTAAATTCGACAAATTTCAATTAATAAACATAAAAATGATTAGGTTAGATCATTCACAAATTCAGTCCTACACATATTGTAAAAAATACAAATATAATTTCTCGTCTTTTTATTAAAAGAAGGGAAAGAAAAACACTTAATTATTCACGTAATTGTAATTTAATGTTTTATTTTTAGTTTATTATGAAAATAATTTTAAAAGTATTTTTTAGTACAATTCATGATCATTATTTATCACTCATTTATTTGTTTAATTATTTTTGAATATTATATTTGATATTACCGGTTCTCAACGTTTTACTCTAGCCTTTATACCCTTTTTATTCTTTCCAGCGCGCAATTTTAATGAATTTAATTTTCTTTTTTTTACCTTTGTTAAAAAAAACTTTAATGTTAGATTTAGAAAGCTACATTTTCGAAGTGTATAACCTCGACTATTTTTACATTTATTTCCCCATTCAATTTTCGAATTTTCGATTACCGCGCTTCCGCGGAATAGAGAAACAGTTAAAAGAAAAACTGAAATGCATGTGTTGATACAACGTTATTTCAGCCGAGGCTTCAATTTTCATTGCCTAAAAAAGATTTGTTAAAGTTGTGAATAAAAGTGGGCCTGAAGAAATGATCCATTGGAGAAAGCAATCGGAAAATGTTCTAAAACTGGAGAAAAAGGTAACCTCAAACATATGTCTTTTGCTTTCTGCAGTTTAAAAGTGAGGATTACTCATTTCGAACAGATAACTTTGCATTGATTTCTAGAGCAAAATATATTTTCTAATTTTTTGAATTTATAAATAATTTAGTTATACCATTTGAGTCATCTGGATTGTCGATTATTTTGTTTTATAACCTCAAAAATTTGATAGGAACTAATTACAAGTTCCCTGAAATACATGAAGCAAACTCGTTTTTATTTTTTGTACATATCGAAAATATTTGGAAAAATTGAGTTTTGCCTAGCTGAAGTTTTTTAAAAACTGCCAAGAAATAATTAATATTATTATTAGGCTGAATAATTTCCTTCTTTATATGTATAAAAAAGAACATGCTCAATTATGATCTGAAAATGTACTTTTTGTAGATTGCAGTGCAGGGAAAAGGTGGTTGAAACTGGTACTGCAAACTGGACGATTGTAAACAAAAAGCAATTAACTTTATGCTCCTTTGATCATCCGGCTGTTTTCCATAAAATAATATGTGTCCAGCGTGTAACACGTTTTCTTGTTCCATAAAGTTTCTACACGAGGGCGTGGATAACGTAAATTTACAAATTTCTGCAATGCTGAGCGACATCTTTGACATACTAAGCACGAAAAACGATTAAAATTCACTAACAACGCAACGTTGTTGGGAGCGTGATACGGATAAGGTCAATTTTCACATGAGATATTCGTCGGATGATGAGGAACGTACCAGGTGTATACATATGAAACCGGTATAGCCATCTAGCGGCCAGTAGGCACACTTGTAGGCACTGTCGGAACTTACCATTTGTGCTAATTGGCGTATTGT
>NC_046663.1:137641976-137654549 GCF_010883055.1 Belonocnema kinseyi
AGGGCGCATACTTTGAATAAAATATTTGTTATCATTCTCTTGAAATAAATGTGTTTTTTTTCTTGAAAAAATACCGGTTTCATATGTATACACCTGGTAAGAATGGGTGTCTGGCAGGTGTGAGTGGATGCGTTCACCTGTGGCGACCTGTCAAAGGTGCGAATTTTTGGCAGTTAAGTTACGTGACTCGGATAAGGTTGAAAATTGGTGTACATGTAGGGACTGGCATCAGAAATAGCACCTGCACATTCCCAGGAACTTACCTGGATGCAAAAGTGTTGCTAGGCGGCTTCGAAGTCGCCGGACATTCAGGTGAAATTTCTTGAAATTGATTTTACAAGAAAAAGTTTGAAACAAAAGTTGTTACACTCCGAGAGATGCATATTTTCATGGTATATAATTTTTTGATAAAATTAATATATTTGGAGAAAACATCGATTAAAGAAATACCATAACAATAAAAAGCCCTTTTTATTGACAAGTGATTTTTTCGAAAATTATTAAAAGACAAATGGTACTCTATTACAGGTATACTCCAAGATGAATAAGAAGTATTTGTTCAAAATGTTAATATTTACCAAGTTATTCGAATTTTTCCTTTTTTTTCCCCCATTTTTTCAATCCCCTGCTGTATCTTTAGCAATTTAAAAGAAGGTGTGCTCAAAATTAGTACACGAATAAAGTAAGTCTTATGCAATGAATTGGCGTCAGCCACTCTCAATTAAAACAATACCGTGACGAATGTCAAGTTTCCCAGACCCAGCGTGAGTCATTGGCGTAGGCATTACAAATTCTTCATGCTGCATTTTTAATGCAGTTCTTTAGCATTAAAGATTGAATCGTAATGCCTACGCCAATGACCCACGCTGGGCCTGGGAAACTTGACATTCGTCACGGTAATAAAGATCGAACGTATCTCCGCGACAAAACATAAACTTTAACAATAATAAATAATGGGTATTTTAAAGTAAAGCGATTTTGTTGTTTAATTTTTACAATCATATTCATCTTTATTACAACTTTCAACGATAATCAGAAGCTGAGAACGTGACACTGATTATGATTATTTATGGCAGAATAAGTTATTGTTTTAATTGAAAGTGGTTGACGCCAATTCATTGCACAAGTCTTACTTTTTCGTGTACTAATTTTGAGCACACCTTCTTTTAAATTGCTAAAGATATAGCAGGTGATTGAAAAAATGGGGAAAAGAAGGAAAAATGCGAATAATTTGGTAAATATTAACATTTTGAACAAATACTTCTTATTCATCTTGGAGTATACCTGTAATAGAGTACCATTTGTCTTTTAATAATTTTCAAAAAAAAACACTTGTCAATAAAAAGGGCTTTTTATTGTTATGGCATTTCTTTAATCGATGTTTTCTCCAAATATATCAATTTTATCAAAAAATTATATACCAATGAAAATATGCATCTCTGGGAGTGGACCAACTTTTGTTTCAAACTTTTTCTTGTAAAATCAATTTCAAGAAATTTCACCTGAATGTCCGGCGACTTCGAAGCCGCCTGGCAACACTTTTGCATCCAGGCAAGTGCCTGGCAATGCGCAGGTGCGATTTCTAATGTGAGCCCCTACATGTACACCAATTTTCAACCTTATCCGAGTCACGTAAGTTAACTGCCAAAAATTCGCACCTTTGACAGGTCCCCACAGGTGAACGCATCCAATCACACCTGCCAGACACCCATTTTTACGATCCTCATCATCAGACGAACATCTCATGTGAAAATTAGCCTTATCCGTATCACGCTCCCATTTACGTTGTGAGCCCACGGTCTAATGTATCAGTTGCAAAGAGACCCCGTTGTCGCCAGTCATCTTTGTTTAAGTCCCCCTTCTGACGTCATGATATCAGATCCCAATAGTTCCGTTTCTATTTTCACGGAGGCCTGTTTTGAATTAATCGTGGAATTCATATTTTTCATAGGATTCATTTCTAGTTACTTTGTTGGTTTATGGCAAATTTTATTGGGTGAGAGCCTAGATACAAACTGGATGTGTCAAAGTTATTCAACGATTATTTCAAAATAGGTCTCTGTGAAAAGATACCCTTGGATTGTAGTACTGTTTCAAAAATACTGATATTTTGTATTATATGTCTCAACATGTTTTTTAAATTTGTATAAATCTTTTTAACGTTTGTTAAAAGTTAAGCTAATGTTCTGGTTCGTTTTGTAAAAACTGAAATAGGTAGAAAATTAAGTTGATAAAAGTACTGATATTTAGATTGTAGTTCCATTTCTAAGATTGTAGTTCCAAATCGACAATACTGCAAATTCATTTTATTTGTCTGCCATTTTATTTAGATTGTCTGAATTTGTTTAACGTTACGCTTGAGTTCTTTTTCGTTTTGTAAAAACTGAAAAAGGGGGAAAATAAAGCCGATAAAAATACTGTTATTTAGTTTATAGTTCCGTTTAGAGAATACTGCAATTTTATTTTATTTATCTGTAATTTTGTTTTAGTTTGTCTGAATTTCTTTAACTTTTGTTCAACGTGAGTTAGGCTTGTCTTCTTGTTTCAAGTTCAAATTTTAAGAAGATGAAATTGCAAAAAATACTGACATTTAGATTGTAGCTCCGTTTCGAAGATTGTAGTTTCTGCTTCAAGAATACTGCAATTTTATTATATATCTGATTTTTTAAAAGTTTTTGCAAGGTTATTTTTGTGTTCTTGTTCCTATAGTTCAAGGTACATTTTTTAAATTTATATAAGAAAGTACACTTTAAACACGAAGAAATATATAAGTATACCCTCTTTTAAATGAAATATTTTGCGAGTAGAACGGTGCGGAATCGTATTTTAAGGCTAAAAATGGGATAAAAAATCCTTTATAAAGTATTCACCTATTTTCTAGGAAAATATAAAGATAGCTTCGGTTACGCTCTTCCAGCCTTTCTTCTAAGGGCGCAGTCCCATGGATACATATTTTCAAAGTAGCAGATTTGCGGAGTAGGATATTCGACTAATCAGATGGTTGCAGGGAATTTGCTGAAAAGTGTTCCGAAAGCGATAAGTTCGACCCGCTCGATTTATTCTGAAGTAAGAATTGATATAATACAATAAAATATTAATACGTTTTTGCAGACGATTTGTGCAAAGAAAGTGAATATGGGTTGTTATAAGCATATTTTAAACTTGTAACGGGTTAGCTAACCAACAAACACAATATTTTCCAAAAGAATTGTGAAGAAGTTCGATTTCTCTTTTCGACATGCAGGTTAAAATCTATGTGGTTTTTCTACAATAATTGTGATTATCTTTTGAATTGAAAAAATTATTTTTAGAAACTGTTCGCTTCTGTTGTCAATAATTATTAATTTTGAACATATATAATAACTAAACTTATATAATAATTATTATTGTCTAATATTATATTTTAGTTATGTAGTATTTTTTGTTACATAGTTTCGGGAATAAGAGCTTCGCTAAGATGAGGCGAAGAATCGGGTTCATCTCGTTAAGCAGTACTAATTGTTCATTAGGATTGACCTAGTAGAGTGTGGTTAGCTTATGAATTTTTTATGATGAGCAAATTAACGTATGAGAAAAAAGTTGTTAAAATACACTTCGTACATTATTGATTCGGATCTTAATTAGATATTTATTTTAAGTTTTGTCAAATTTCACTACTGTTTTAATTAGA
The DNA here is from genome assembly GCF_010883055.1 of Belonocnema kinseyi. Taxonomy (NCBI): domain Eukaryota; kingdom Metazoa; phylum Arthropoda; class Insecta; order Hymenoptera; family Cynipidae; genus Belonocnema; species Belonocnema kinseyi. Next base: position 137,645,647 of record NC_046663.1, read on the forward strand.
TTAAAATGATTTTTCATACATTTTTGAAGAGAGTCATTACTTCACATGCGAGCATTTATGTGATAAAAAGTTCATTGATATTTCAACTGTATGAATATTCAAGTTCAGAATACTAATTATTATTTCTATCCCCCTATCCCATGAAAAGAAACTATGTGGAAACATTTAAATGTGGCCCATGGTCCATTTGAAAATTATATTTAAAACATTTTACATCATTAAAAAGGAGAACTTCAAGGTAGATCATTATTCAGCTTTTCTTTTGGAATTCGCTCTATAACGAATGATTTGTATACGCTCCTTTGCAAAAATTTTGTTTGAATTTCATAATTAATTTTGTGTATGTAATTTTTTTAGGTTGCATAGTCGTCCTGAAAAATTGGAGTGGTTGGAAAAGGGGATGGACTAGTCGTCCTGAAAATTCGGGCTGACTAGCCAATTTTAACCCATTAACGACCAAAGCTAACAATTTTATAACATGAGTTTCACCGCAAAATTTTTGGGTACAGCAAACCAATGAATAGATCAAAAGTACTGTTCCTTATGTTTTTGGCTGAGCTAGATTCGAATCCGTCATCAAAATTCGAATATTTTGACTTCAAAATTTAAATATGGCGGTCTTTTAATACAAAAATAGTGAAAAATATTTGTTTTTTTATTTTTATAATTTTTTTCCGACATTTAATATCTTAAGATTTCTTCAACCATCGGTGCAAAAAATTCTTAAACTTAAACAAAAAATTTTTATATATGTGTTTTTTCTTCCAAAATGGCGGACAAAATGCAAAAATGTTCCAAAAACTGGTTTTTTCCATCATCTTTGTTTTTCTCATAAACTTGAAAGTTTAAAAAAGTTCCATGGAATAAAAATGTCTTGAAATTAACCATAGAACACTATGCATTTTTTTTGATTTTATAGAAAAATTTTTTGATTTTTCAAAAAATTTGAAATTTGCAAAAAAAATCTGAAAAATTCAGTGTCCTATGGTTAATTTCAATAATTTTTTTATTTACGAAAATTTTTTTAAAACTTTGAAGTTTTTGAGAAAAACCACGACGATGAAAAAAAAAACTGTTTTTGGGACATTTTTGCATTTTGTCAGCCATTTCGGAAGAAAAAACATATATATAAAAATTTTCTGTTAAAGTTTAAGAATTTTGTGCACCGATGCTTGAAAAAATGCGAATTAACGCGCTTTATGCTTGAAAAAAATTATAAAAATAAAAAATCAAACATTATTCACTATTTTTGTATGTAAAAACCGCCATATTTAATTTTGAAGTCAAAACATTCTAATTCAAAATATTCAAATTTTTTAATTCTAAACCCATAAATTTTGCAGTCAAACACATGTTATAAAATTGATAGCTTTGGTCGTTAATGGGGTTAGAAAAATATTTTATAACTCATCGCGAATTTCTGGGCGACAAGACATTTCGATTTTCTTAATATTGTCAAAATCTGATTGTGTCTTACTGCCTTCGGCTGAATTTTCTTAAAACTGGTACTTCAGGAAAACAACTTTTTAATCTGTATTCGTGTTCAGCAAAAATCAGTGTATAGAAAAATTCATATGATATCTTATAGTTTACTGAGAAAAATGAAAAAATGTATAGCTGTATTTTATAATTTTTCCGCACGATTTAATAAACTCGAATTTCTATCATTTATTTCATGTTTAAGTTGAATAATTAATATTATTTTAGTACGCGGGCTCCAACTATGAATATAGGTATATTTTTTTGTAATCACTGAACTCAATAATAAAAATTACTCATTTTCAATCAGAAGTCATCACGCGGAACTCTTTTCCACTGCCAGTCGACGGCTCCTTCGTCGTAAAAATACTCTGCAAATATCTCTCGAACTTCAGCAGAACTTTGCACGCGATATGATGCTTCATCAACATTTGGCGGAAGATGAGCAATGTCACTGATCCCTTCGGTTATCAATCTGCGATCTTCTGAACTCAAAGTGCGATATGGCCTTTCATCTTCAGGGTTTCTTTCTTCCAAGGCCACGATGAAGTTATGTAATGCCACTGCATATTTAATTTTTTTTTTGCTGTATCAACTGAGCAATAATTTTCTTTCCAAAAATCCTCATTCGCGCAGCTAAAATGCCGAAGGAACATTCAACAATACGCCTCACGCGACTTAGATGGTAATTAAAGACCTTTTGTTTGCTGTTTAGATCCGATATACGTGGATAGGGTGTCAAAAAGTTGTTACCCGCAGCGATTCCATTATCTGCAAGGAACATGTTCGGTGCAATCCTTCCATTTTCTTCTTTATTTTGATACAAAGAAACAAAAATTAGAAACAGCTTTTAAACATGGTGACGAATCTTTGTGAAAAAGTTCTATAATATTTCTGCTTTCCCATGAAATAATAATCCTATATGTCAAAAATCCAATCCTAAGCTCGATCATATCGTAAATCGGTATTTGCTACATAGAGGTACAATTGCCAGAAAAACGTTGTTTTATTTTTTTAATTTTGAAGACGCTTCTACAAAAAAAGTAATCGCGTGATAGAATGTTTTCATCTCCGGATTTGTAAACTACGCGAAAAATCTATCGAAATGACATATGGCTTTTTCAGACAAAATATTTGTTATGCGAACCGAGTTATACAATTTATTTAATTGAAGGTACTACCCAGGTACAAATATCGACGTGAATTTATCCAACAACGTAGAGATCCACATGGAAAGTTGGGGTGATGTTGAGTTGCGAGAAGATCAGGGGAACACAGTGGGTAGCGACTTCCCCCTGCATGTTATGCTCCATTCATCGCTTCCCACATCTCAACATTGACCGTTGAGCTGTCCTTCGGATTTCCTATAATTTTCCCTTCACACTTCACCCAGTAATTCTATTTTATGATAAAATGTATTTCTAAATGTTTCTAGACAGTATTGGTAAATGATGAAATTTTAATGGTAAATAATTTTTTAATATTGACAAATATTGCTGTTCTTCGCATTTTGCTATCTCATTATGATTTTACAACTTTTTCACACTTTTCAAGAGATGAGAAAAATTAAATTAAATGGTCAAAAAACATAGAATATCTTCATTTATGGAGTCTATACAATGTAGGTACCGGTACAAAAATTATCGTTCCCGATAACAAAAAATGACCGACTCAATAAAAATTATTTATTTATATTCTAGTATTAAGCCATTCACAATACATATTTCCCAACAATTTTTAAACACGCCAACATGGAAAAAAATGTATGTCGTAGAGTTTGCTGGAAATCCTAAGATTGCGAAAGGAAAATTCTAGGAAATGTAAGTCCACCGCTTGACGGCTAATGTTGAGATGCGGAGAAGCTAGTAATATAGTATCATGGAGGGGGAAGTCACCACCCGCTGTGTTCCCCTCACATTTCCGCAACTCGACATCAGCCGGAAAATTGAAAACATCCACATGGAATGAAACGCACGTAATACTTACCCCATTCCTATTTTACCGACTTTATTTTGTGTCCGTTTGCATCTGGTGTAAAAAATATATATTCGTCGAAAAATTTGAGTTCCAAATCAAGATTAACCACACTTTACCCACTTTTCTCATGGCCCGTTATGATACAACAATTTCCAAATTCACCACGTATAAGAAATACATCTTCCCCGTGGAATTTAGGTTCAGCATTAATATTAGCTGCACATAACCCACTTTTCTCATGGCCCGTTATTACCCTGGTGGACAGACGAACCGAATGGAGCCTCTACAAAGTACCCGTAAAGACCCCATTCGGTTCCTTTTTAAAAAACTAAAAAACCGCAAAATCAACTTTTAAATTGTTAAAATTCGGTTTCTACGTTAAAATTTGCATTAGAAACTCATGGAGTAATCTCAATACTTTTTCTTGCAGCGTTAAATACTTTAAAAAATAAAATACCTGCCATTTACATGGGCCGAATGCGCCTTCAAGTGCATCTTCTTTTAGTAGCAGTTCATAAGCGTTCCGTCGGTAACTTTGAGAATTTTGTCTGGATGCTAGCGCCACACAGTGGAAACTTCAGACAACAACGTTGCGATGCAAGTGAGAAAAAATTTTATTCTTAAACTGCGCGCGCAACATACTACTTGAGCTATTATGGATGAGCTTGAAGTCACCTTCAACAGAAGTTAATGACATTTTCTTTAATTTTGAACGCTACAAAAAAAAGTATTGCGATTACTCCGTGAGTTTCTAATATAGAATTCAACGTAGAATCCGAATTTCAACAGTTTAAAAGTTGATCTTGCTGTTTTTTGAGTTTTTTAATAAGGAACCGAATGGGGTCTTTACGGGTACTTTGTAGAGGCTCCTTTCGGTTCCTTCGGTCCGCCAGAGTATACAACATTTTCCAAATTCACCAGGTATAAGAAATACATGTTCCTCTAGGAATTTAAGTTCAGAATCAAGATTAACTGCACATAATCCACTTTTCTCATGCCTCGTTATTGGCAATTGTTGTACAATAACGGGCTATGAGAAAAGTGGGTTATGTGCAGGTAATCTTGATTTGGAACTTAAATTCCTCGAGGAAGATGTATTTCTTACATCTGGTACAAACGGATTGTGTTGGTTCGTCGGTCGAGACCTCTAGAATCGATCAGGGCCAGATGTACTCATAGTAAAATGTTAGCTTGCAACTTCCTAATTCTATTTTGGGCTGGAATTTTCAGATGGAAAGTTAGTGGAATTTCCATGGAAACTCAACGGAATTTCCAATAGGAATTTCCGGAGAATTTTTGTGTAGTACTTTCCGGGGTATCTATGCACGTAGGAAGGTTGAATGAATGCAAGGGAATAGTAGAATTAAAATAATTTTTGAGAATTAAAGGCATTCAGAGAATTCCAAATATTTAAAGAATTCAGGATACTCGAGGATTTCAGGGAAATAAGATAATTTCATACATTTTACAGTATTTCGGTAATTGCATGAATTTAAAAAATTGAAAGCATTTTGGGAATTCAGAACATCAAAAGAATTCAGGGACTTCAATATATTCAAAGATTTCAGACATTCCAGAAAACTCCAGGAGTTTATGAAATCTGCCAAATTTCCATTGCTCTAAATATAAAAGTCTTCCCTTTAAAGAAAGACGTTACATTTTGATTTCATTATTTTCATTCAAACTTTATTAGAAGTTAAGAAGATTGAAGGATTTTCATTATTTAATAAAATATTCATTTTAAAAATATTGTTTTCCAATTAATAATTTTATTTGATTGTATAATCTAAAATATTTAAAATTCATCCTCAAAAATTTCATATACATAAAAATTATTGTTTTCTTCAACATTTATGTGCTTCTCAAATTTAAATAATAAAACGAACCGGTAGGAAAAACACAAGATTAAAAAAACAAAAGCATCTCTGCGAACCAACTTCATGCTGCGATCCGAATGTATTGCTGCAAACAGCTAGATTATTATTAGTAATAATTTGACAAGCAGTCACGAAAATAAGATTCTAGAATGAGTAATAACGACTGGAATCGTTGTGAGGTAAGTATGAACATTTAATAAAAAAGAATGACATTAGTTTGCTGATAATTTTTAAGAAGAAAGTAGGTATAAAGCGTGTTCTGAATTTTTTTAAAGTGTAAGGAGTAGACTATAACCTACAAGCATTAAAAAAAAAACATCCAGTTTTTGCAAAATTTAAGAAGAACACATAAATTATATAATTTCGTGAAAAATTGAAAAGTTATAATATGATGAGTGGTTTCATAAGTGCTGAATTTGTTGACGCTATATATTGTGGATAAATTTTACATAATTTTGTTATACTTCACACCCATACCTGATAAAGAGAGTGGTCAGAATAATTCATCTTCTACTCGCTTTGACGTTAAAAAGGTAAGTGAAGAAAAAATGGTAGGTTAATGAAAGAGGTATCATTTTAAAGGTGCAAATGTTGTAAGTTAATGAGCCGAAAAGTAATATTTCACAAAATTGTTTGTAGCTTACAGATCTAAAAAATCTGATTGAAGGAAATTTGATTGATGCGCGCGTCTCGCTGCGCTCGCAAGTTTAAGCGCGCCTATGGCACGCGACTGTTGGTTCTCGCGCTTTGTGCACGACAGTATATTTATCTAGCGCTTCGCGCTCGATATTGTATTTACCTCGCGCTACACGCTCGATTTTTCTGCACAGACTATTTAAAACTAAAGGTAAAAGTATCGGCAACAGTAATTTAATGATTGTGAATTCTCTTTTGTTAAAGCTCCTTCGGCTTTCACGAACACATTCTCATCACGTATCTCGTGCTTCGCACTCGAGTTTATCCCTGAAATTTTATATCATTCCCATAAATGTATATTATTATAATTCATAACTTGCATTGGTATTAAAACAGACGAAATTTCATTGCCCCGTTTAAAAAAATTTGAAAATATTTTTTGCAATTAATTTTGAATTCACCCTAAATTATTATTAGTTTATCCTAATTTTTTTTAGATTCTTCTAAATTTACTCAATTCTGTTCATTCGATAAAGTTTTTTAAAGTTTTTATTTCATTCATCTTGTCCTCTAGCTTTGACGTTGTAAAAGTACGTGAAGAAAAAATGTTAGGTTAATGAAAGAGGTATCATTTTAAAGGTGAAAATGTTGCACGTTGATGAGTCAAAAACTAATATTTCAAAAAATTGTTTGTAGTTTACAGACCTGAAAATCTGATGAAAGTTTCGTATTGAAAAAATAATAGGAAAAATCTGAAAAAATTCATGGTAGGCACTTTAAATATTTCAGAACAGATTGTCCTCGAAAAATTTGCAAAATATAAATAACTGTTCGTTTTTTGTGAATAAATATGCGACCTAATTATCTTAAGTTCTAATGAAGATAATGAAATCATTTAAATTGGAGGTAGTTAATTGAACTGTCTGTAATAATTTACAATTTAAAGGAAGTATGTGCTTCCTGTTTTCTTCGCACAAATTACGATATTTGAAGTTAGTTTTTTATTTAGGAAAGCAAGTGCGAGAGCCCAGCGTGATACCTTTTTTCATAGGATAGTCCTCGGTTTTCCTCAGCTCGACCTACACAACTTGTGCCTCCGAGCCTCACTATAGCCTTCGAACCCTTTCTCTGTGGCGAGAAAAACCGAGGACGATCCCCTGAAAAAACGGCACCACGCTGAGCTCTCGCACTTGCTTTCCTACATAAAAAACTGACTTCAAATATCGTAATTTGTGCGAAGAAAACAAGAAGCACATATTTCCTTCAAATTGTAAATTATTAAAGATATTTCAACTAACTACCTTCAATTTAAATCACTTCAATATCTTCATTAGAACTTAAAATAGTTCGGTCGCATATTTATTCACAAAAAGGAACTATTATTTATATTTTGCAAATTTTTCGAGGAAAATCTGTTCAGATTTTCAGATCTGTAAGTAACAAACAATTTTTTGGAATATTAGTCTTTGACTCATTAACGTGCACCATTTTCACCTTTAAAATGATACCTCTTTCATTAACCTAACATTTTTTCTTCGTGTACTTTTTCATCGTCAAATCCAGAAAACTCGAATTTTCTCGCCGATAGTAGCTTGTAGCAAAGCTTTGCAAGGAAAATCACGAAATTCATAAAAACTGAAGAAGAAAAAAGAGATACCATCAGTGTCTACTCCAGTGAGTCTAGGGATTTGTATAATTTTTTTAATTATTAGATTCCACTGTAATTTAAGGAAAAAAGGCCATTTGCTGGAACAGAATATAAACAGTCATTTTTTTCCTTGAAAAATGTAAATTGACATGTGAATTTTTATGATAAACACTCTGGATCCTTTTAATATAAACACTCATTTTTTTCATATCTACAATTGGGCCGCACATTATAGGGAAAACGTCAAAATTTGTTTGAAAATAGCCTAGATTCGACAATTCTTGATTGATTAAAATAAATACACGTAACTCAATTCTGAAGAGAATTCTGAGAACCGATTTTTTAATGTTTTTTTTCATTTCACTTGTACCTTAACACGTAAAATAGAAAAATAGCTGCGGTTAGTATTATGGAATTTTGCGTAAGATTTTTCCCCTAACAACAGAAAACTGTATAGCTGATAAATCGTTACATCGTACATTTTCAAATTCCTTTTTTTTACAACATTGACAAATATTCATGTTTATTAATGATTTCAAACAATTTTTATAAACAAAATTAGAGTTTGGTTATTTTTCAAAGTATACCATGCATTTTTTTAAGGAAATCAACTATAAGAATGTCTTTCTACTCACTCTTTACTACGATACGTTAAAAATTAGTGTTGCCGCCGAGCGAGAAATCCCGAGGAACGAGACGAGACGGGACGGACATACCTGCTTTTCTTGGTATTTCTCGTCTCATTCTTTCTCGTCTCGTGGTGTCCTTTCTCGTTTCTCGCCTCGGGTTTTTCGAGGAGTGCGACAGATGTGCGCTAGCAGAGAGAACAGCTCGCGGAAGCATTCGGAGCATTCTTTTGCCCCATTAACGCGCTAATGCTAATTAGCGTTCTTTAATGTATACTTAAAGTCAAAATATTATATATTACTAAGCAGTCTGATAAGTACCTGAAAAATGAAACAAAGAGACGTTTTTTTGGCCAAAGTCGGTTTTATTTTTCAACATACTCTCCTTTTAGGTCGATACAGCGAGTCCAACCATTTTCTAACTTTTTGATACCGTCCGAAAAGTATTCGATCGGAAGGTCTCCAAAATATGCCTCAGTTTCAGCTATGAGCTCCTCATTTGAGTAAAAACGCTTACCGGTGAGCCATCTCTTCAGGTTAGGGTACAAGTAATAGTCTCTGGGGGCCAGGTCTGGTGAATACGGTGGCTGAGGAACCAATTCGAAGCCGATTTCACGCAATTTTGCTTGTGCAACTAAGCATGAATGAACAGGCGCATTG
>NC_046663.1:137654649-137655783 GCF_010883055.1 Belonocnema kinseyi
TGAAGCCAATGATATTTTTCATGAATTGACACTATTCCTCTGGGAAAAAGTTGATCAGATTAAATTGAATCATCATTTTCTCAAGAAAATGACCTTAAGGGACCTTTAAATGTCATTGTAAAAATCTGAAAAAGTCTGAGTTTATTATTGTATTGCAAACAATACAATTCATATGAGCTACATAAGCGTCAATTTGTTTGCGATTGAAGATTTTTACCCTAAAATAGACTTGAACGACCTTCAATATATATGTTTGGGTATACTTCCGAAAAGGGGATATGCCCCATTTTCTTCGCATTTCGTATATTTATGTATTTTCACGCGCTGATAACGAATATGATAGTTGGAAGAGCATGTTTTTTTAGATTTGATTATCCCTGCCCCTTTTCCAACGCCCAATGGGGGACAGGTAGGCATCACTGTGACTGTTCATAGAAATAATGTAAGATCACACCCCTGCCCCTTTTCCAACGCGTCGTGTGGGCGGGAATAAAAAATGTATCTTTCGATGATATCTACAACTTTTATGTGAGACATTTTTTTGAATTTTGCATATTAGCTCAGATAAAGTCAAAAAACCATAATTTTTATGGTTTTTTGATCATTTCACCATGAAAATCAAATTTGCGCCAATTTCTACTATCATATTCGTAATCAGCGCATCAAAATATATAGGTATACGAAGTTTGAAGGAAATCGGGCATAGACCCTTTTCGGAAGTTTATCCATGTTTTCAATTCAGACAAACTGTAATTTGTAGGTGTAACAAGTTCAATTAAAAAAAGGTTTTAAACTTTTGTTTTTAAATCTTGATATTTCATTCTTTTTCCCTTAACGGTTGATGCAGGTCGGTATCTCGTGCCGAAGATCCCTTTTCTTTAAATTTGTTCTCTGATAGACAGGAATGTTTGTAGTATCGAACAATGGTGGTCTTTTCCGTACTTCATAAATTATTGCTTCGTTTAAATCGATATTATTCAGAGGAACCTGCTCACCTTGAGAGAATATGAGATCTGCAAAACATATATAACATAATTATATTACTTATTAACTATATTAAATATGAAATTGTATTTTATGAATTTCAAATTAAGTTGACCCGAAAGTTGGCGGAAAAACCGTCACGATTTCTGA
>NC_046663.1:137655793-137660697 GCF_010883055.1 Belonocnema kinseyi
GAAATCTGTGGACGGCCCCTACGCAGCATATATTTATAAAAAAAATATATTTTTTATCATTTAAAAAGAATTTGTAAAATAATTTTATCAATTTATTCCAAGTTATACAATATATCATTTTATCTATATAGTTGCCCAAATTTCTTCATAATGACCGCATTTCATGAACTGTAAATAGAAAATACTAATATTTCATGGCCATTTGAGATATGAATTGTATAGGTATGCGAACAGATTTCTATGCTATATGTTCAATAAGACTTGAATTCCATTTAAATCTTTAAGTTTCTTCTTATTCTGGCAGTTATACTACACACCATATACCATTATAATTTTATACATTTTGAATAGTTTTTTCAGCTTATGTATATCTACCAAAGAACAACACCCACATCATCCTACAGTCTACACGCATACACACATATACAGTGAAATTGTGATACTGGGCCGATTTTGGGGCTGACCATGGTGGGGCATGATCCTCTTTTTTATTTGTTTTCACTTTTGTTGCACTAAGTTTATGAATAACTAGCTTCTTTGGTTGCACAGGTGGATTACTCCTAGACCTAGGCATCTCTTCACTGAGAGGTGAATTATTTTGGCAACTTTCGCCATCAGGTACCTTTTTCAGCTTCCCCAATGTTTCCGGACGATTTGACGCAGCCTATTCAAAAACATTTTTTATAGGATTCGGAATCGAAAAATATCTGAGGTGGGGGGGGGGGAGGTTACAATAACATTCGAAAAAAACTGTATGAAATATTATAACTTAAATTTTGTTTAAAAAGAACTTCAATTACAAGCGCTAATTATTACGGGACCCGTGAAATCGGGCATCAAAAATTCGTGCCCCCGGGATTTCAATGTTAAAATGGATTTGAATTGCGAAAAGCAGGGTTTTCGAAAAAATGCAAAAAAATAACCTACTTTTTACTGACATTTTATAAATTAAATTTTATGCACTTCATAAGGAATGCTCAATTAAACCAGTTTCCCCCATATATTATGAAAAGTTACTGTTTTTATGGATGAATGTCATAGTTCACAAATGTGAAAAATAATATTTTTTAAGAATAATACACTTTTTATGATATTTAGCAATTATTGAAACATTTGTCAACTTTTAAAACAATTATTTTCTCCTGAAAATCCTAAAATTACAATTAAAATCACTGGATCCTTCTTATAGAAAAGATAGACAAAATTCTTTTTTTTTATCTCTTGTACTATATGTCGCTTATTAATTAGTAATATCTTGTATCAAATAAATCGATCTGAAAAAAAATTGTTCACAATGTAACTAAAAAAAATGTAAGGAAATTATCATTCTCCAAAAAATGAGAAATTCGTTCTAAAATAAAAAAAAACTACTGCATAATAAGCGACAATGTGTAGGAGATTAGAAACAAAAATAGATTTTTTCTGCATCTTTTTTATGAAAGCGTGCAAGTGAACGAATATTATTATGAAAAAATGAAGAGGTTTCTTTTTCTCTCAGGCTAAAGATGGTTGCAGCCCAATACGTCGAAGGCATTTCATCAGTTTTGGATACATTTCTTAATGGAATCATTTGTTCTGATAAGAGCAGTCTACCTAATTTAACATATATTGCGTAAAGCCTGGTGTTTATCCCATCATCCAACGGCTGGATTACAGCCAAGTTTGGCTATTGTTGATTCAATAAGCTAATTTTTTCGGGAATTTACTAAGAATGTATTTTCGATAACTATTTGCTACGATACTTTGCAAAATCACAATAATTATTAATTATTTAAACTATTTTCATAAAGAAATTTAGAGTTCAGGTATTTCCAAACGAGTAGTACTAGTTTTTGATGACGAAATCGAATAAGAACGTCTTTTAGATGATTCTTTGCCATTTTTTAAATAGACAACAATGATTATTTAAACAATATTCTTAACAAGATTTATAGTTATAATATTTTCCAATAAATACGCCTAATATTTAATTACGGAATTAAGTTAAAATATTTTTCCTACGATAATTTTGTTCCTAATGAAAATTGGTTAAATAATTTTTCTTGTACATTTTTAATAGCGATGCCGTCCGAGATGAGAAAGACCGAGCCTGGCTCGCTTTCGTCTCGGTCTTTCTTCGGTTGCGTCTCGTTTTCCTGAGCCCAGTCCTCGGTGTGTCTCGTCAATTTCTTCCTCGTCCCGTCTCGCCCTTACTCGGTCTCGCCTCGGTTTTTCCGAGGAATGGAACAGATGTGCACTGGTGGAGCAGGCAGCTCGCAAGAGCATTCTTTTGCCAGTCTGTCGCGCTAATACTATTTACCGTTCTTTAATGAATAGTTAAAGTCTAAATATGCTTACAAATTATATTTTTTGTCCATTGCTGATCAATTTGATATAAAACACGACTATTTTGGGATCCTTTCACAGATTTAACTTCACTGTACCAGTATATCATTTTTTCCAATAAAACATTTATTCTGCCAATTATAAGAATAGAATATATGAAATTAAAAAGTAAAAATATAGGTATATTTTCAAGTCATGTAGAGTTTAAAGAATTTAACACTAATTTAATTTTTTATTTTTCGAACTGCAATTTAAAATATATTTGTCGGGACATTTATAAATTTGAATGTGAGTAACTACTTGCAAGTCGTATGTAAGTCGTCAGTGTGTAACTAATAGTCGATTTTATAATTAAGTCCTGCGAAATTCATGTATCTTTATTTGTATATTCATATATGTATATTTGTATATTCATATGTATAAAAAATTTTTATTTCAGCAACGAATTATCACTGACAATTTTCTCTGCGATCCTTATAACGTTCATATCTGAAAGTATACAGCTAAGTCTGAATAAAATAAAAAAAGTTTAATCGGAGGATTTTGGAAAAATCGTGAATGTTATTTTTGTTTATTAGTCACCATAATGAAACCACAACTTTTTCAAAGAATTGATCGCGTTTAATAAATATTTCTAAAAGTTACACAAAAAATTGAATTTTGCTGTAATTTTAAAATACTAAAATGATTTCACATACATTTCAAGATCTATCATAGAATTTACACGCTTTAAAGGATTTAAAGAAATTCACAGTGATTTTAATCTATTTATAGGACTGCACAAATATTTAAGATATTTTCATGTTTTTAAATTATTACAACAGATTACTAAAATATTTTAAAAATATTTCAAAGAATTGATCAGGCTCTTTAAATATTTCTAATAATTACACAGAATTTAATTTTGCTAAGATTTCAAAAGATTGCAAAAGATTTCACACAAATTTAAAGATATAACATAGACTTTAAACGCTTTAAAATATTTCAAGAAATTCACAAAGAGTTCAAAGAATTGATCAGGATTTTTAAATATATCTAGAAATTTGACCAAGAATTTAATTTTGCTACAATTTTAAAAGATTAAGAAAGGTTTCAGATAAATTTCAAGATTTAACATAGACTTTACACGCTTTAAAAGATTTCAAGAAATGCACAGATTTTAATCTATTTGAAGGATTGCACAAAGATTTGAAATATTTTCATGTTTTTAAATTATTACAACAGACTTCTAAAAAATTTCACAAATATTTCAAAGAATTGATCGGGTTTTGTAAATATCTCTAAAAGTTTCACAAAGACTTAACTTTTGCTACAATTGTCCAAACGTTATTACAAAGAAAAAAATATCGTGTTTTTTATAAAATTTATTATGACAAAAAAAGTAATCCGAAAACATATAATTCAAAAAATCTACTGGTATATTTAAAAAAATTTCTCTTGCTTCAACGTCTCGGGAACAGAATAGTCTATAACAATAGGTCTTTCGTCCTGAGCTGAGGGGCTTCGGATTTATAAAATATTTTATCTTCATACATGAATATACAAATATATACATATATGAATTTCGTCGGGATGAATTATAAACCCCATTGTGTTATCATCATATGAGTTTAAGCGAGTATTATTACTGAATTATTTGTTACTTAGTACTTATTATACATTAAAATTAGACGCTACAAAATTTTTAAATTCTAATTTAAAATATAAAGGATTAAATTAGTGTTAAATTCGTTAAACTTCAAAGGACTTAAAAATATGCATATCTTTTCAACTTTCTGTTTCATATATTCTGTTATAATTGGCAGAATATATTAAAAACATAGCATACTAATAGAGGGAATTTTAATCTTTGAAAAAGTCAAAACATGCTCGTGTTTGATATCAAATTGACTAGTAATAGCCAAAAAATATACTAGGCAGTCTGATAAGTACCTGAAAAATTCTAAGAGATGACATTAGTATTCACTAATGTGAACCATTTTCGTCGAGCTTTATCCTTCAAATGACGCCTGTCAAAACTTCAGCCATTTATGTTTACGCATTTGCAAGTTACAGCGCTGAGAAGCGACGAACCTCCGAGTTTTTTTTAATATGGAAAAATCTGAGTTTCGAGTTTTGATCAAACACTACTATCTTCACAAGAAAACGATATCCGAGACCAAGGCCAAGCTGGATAAGTATTACCCGGACTCTGCACCGTCGATTGGAACGATTCATAACTGGTTTACCGAGTTTCGTTGTGGCCGTACGAGCACAGTTGATGCTGAACGATCTGGGCGCCCAAAAGAGGTCACTACACTAGAAAATGTCGAAAAAATCCATGATATGATGTTCAATGATACCAAAGTGAAATTGAGAGAGGTAGCTAATGCTGTAGCCATATCATTGGAACGTGTGGGCAATATCGTGCATTCAGTTTTGGGCATGGAGAAGCTCTGCGCGCGATGGGTGCCGCGTTTACTCACAGTGGACCAAAGACGAATTCGTGTGACAACTTCCCAGAAGAATTTGGCATTATTTTCGCGTAAGCCGACCGAGTTTTTGCGCCGATTCATAACCATGGATGAAACCTGGATCCA
>NC_046663.1:137660797-137667760 GCF_010883055.1 Belonocnema kinseyi
ATTAGGTTGCTAGCGGGTCTACGGCGCTCCGACGAAGAAAAGCGATTTTCCCTTCTTGGAACACATGGCGTTCCTCAACGAAACCCAAATGTTTGCAAGGCAAATATTCTTTAGATAATCACCGTAAAATCAATATTACTTTATCATTGATATAACATGATTAATTACGCCAAATGTAAGAAAATTGGTTGGTTATATATGTTGAGACTTAAATGATTTTCATTTAAAAACTCTCTAAATAGCTATGAAAACCATCTTTTGCTATAGATCAACGACGGCCCTCATTGTTGATATTAAATGTTACAAAATAAATCTTTCATCACGAAGAAATGAAAATAGATTCTATTTGCCAATAACTGAAACAAAATGTATAAAATAATTTACAGTTCAGATATTATTAATAATTATTACTAATTCTTTGAACAATATACATAAACAAATTTAGAGCTTGGTTATTTTTTAA
This sequence comes from Belonocnema kinseyi, assembly GCF_010883055.1. NCBI lineage: Eukaryota > Metazoa > Arthropoda > Insecta > Hymenoptera > Cynipidae > Belonocnema > Belonocnema kinseyi. Next base: position 137,661,261 of record NC_046663.1, read on the forward strand.
AGATTGCGTTCAATTTTTCTGTCAAAACCCAACTAGGAATGCCTTTCGGAGGACTTTTTGTTATGATAATTTGAAAATTGATCAAGTATTTATATATTCTATAATTGTTGTCAATTAGGAAAGTATAGTCATAAATATTGATCTAAAAGACTTTCTTAGTTGAAGCTTATTGCAGTCCACTGTGCGTAGGGTTAAAGGATAAAAATAGTTGAAATATGGCGAATAACACACTTTTGGGGATTTCAATCTAATTTTCGCTGAAAATTGACGTACTGGATAACTTTTAAGCCTTCATTCGTGTCAGCAGACCTTTTTTTGCCACAATACACACTAATAAACCTATATTTTAAATTTTCATTCAAGCAATTAATAATTATATCAGGATAATGCAAAAGATAATAGATAAATGAAACACGTAATTACTGTATTAAATATCTGTATATATTTTTTAGAAGAGGATTCCAAATCAGCTACGGAATGTAAACCTAAGAATATATATTCTTTTTAAATTATTCTTGTCTATATGATAGTAAGGTATAGTTAATCTTAGATTATAGAGGTTAGGTCTCGGTGTGACTGCGCGAAATTAAATACATAATAAATATATGTAAATAGTGCTTTGCGAAATCTTTAATTGAAAAGTAAATAAATTGTGAACATCAAATCCAGAAGCAAGTATACTGTTAAATTGAGTAAGTAAAAAATGTATGGGTTAGAAAATATTTTTAGAATTGAAAATTACAATGTACTAACCACATTTTGACACATTTTGATGAAAGATATTTAATTACTTGTATTCTGTACTTACCACTTTTCTTTAAAGTGAAACGCTAAATGCCCAAAATTACAAAAAAAGAGAAATTGGTCTGAAAGCACGTGGCACGAAACGTTAAAAGAATTGATTAAACTGAGCAAGGCGCATCTTTCTTTGCGCATTTATTCTCCCTAATAATATTCTCATTTTAAGAATATTTTCTCCCTTTGGTTAGAATATGATACTCTTAATTATTAGAATATCGTTTTTTCGGTGTGTGCACGGCTATGTTGCAATGATTGAAGCTGAACTAAGGAATTTGACGTTTGAGCAGCGGTTGTATGCGCAAATGAAAATTTTGAAACAGTTAACAGAATTAGTTCTACAGTACAAAAATTCTAATTATGTGTAGAGCAGTGAATTCTTCCTCATCCTTTGCAGTACTATTTCCTATTGTATGATAAATATTTAAACTAAAACGTGTGCTTCAAATTATTATTCAAGATGGGTATCTTTAACATTGGGTTAGGTCTCAACAGGATATTGCAGCCCAGTGGGCAAAAAACTATGAAAATCCCAAGAACGTCTTTAGGACGTCCCTAGGACATCCTATATCAAGGCAATGAACGTCTCTAAGACGTCCAATGTCCTAAATACGTCATAAAGACGTCTTAAAGACATAGATGTTCTCAGGGCATCTTTTGTACTGACATCAGACGTTTTAACAGCATCCCTAGGATGACCAAAAGACATGTTATAAAAGACGTCTTAGGGATGTCCCAAAGACGTCTCTAGGGCACCCTTAATTTGTTTGCCTACTGGGAGGATATCCCATTGGTAGAATTGACAGAAAATATGAAAACAAAAATAATAATGGAATTTACATATCGAGTCAATACTGCGCCAGTGCTGGCAAGCCAGTACCGCCAAGCATTACAAGCCAGTACTGGGCCGGTGGTGTATTTCTACCTGGGATACAGTAACTTTTTTTCTTTTAAAGTTTGGAGTACTTGAACTGAATTTTGATGTGTTTTTTTACAAATGTCTACATTTCACTTGATTTTGCATTCGGTATTAATTCCTAGCTTGGCCTACAGGTGAGCAAAAATATCTGGTTTACGAGTTGACCCGGATTGAACCTAAGAACCCGCATTCAGCCCGCAGACCCACTTCTAACGACCTCACAGCAATAGGATATACCCGAAATACCGGGATATCCCATTCGATCACATTTATCTCCCAGGATGTCACAGGAATATTCCACGGATAATATGTTGGATAATAAGCAAAGCATAAATTGGGAAATCTCCAGGATATCTGTGGAACGTTTCCGAGATATTCAAATGTCTCAAGTATCGGATATTAAAATTCTTATACATCCTATGTAGGACACTTTAATATACCAGAAACGTCCCATCGATATTCTGATATCCTGGGGACATCCGAATTTCCGCCTTGCGGGGTATCCGGCGGGTTATCCCTGAGATATCCCTTGTACAACCTGGGATATGAATGTAATCAAATGGGATATCTCAGTATATCCTATTGCTGCGAGGGCGGAGAACCCGATTTTATACCCACGAACCCTCATTTAACATTAAAGCCTAAAACGCTTTGTAAATGTAAAATCGAACGAACAAAAAACGTTAGTAGTCCTATTAAAAGGTTAACAGTCTTCAGAAAGAGCAACTACTAATTATTTTCAATTTTATGGTTGGGTGTCTGTTTCCAGGTTAATTAGTGTTCGGAAGTTAGTTGCGGGTTCGCGGGCCAAGCAAAAATCCCGACCCGCAGAGATAGGGTTTTTAATTTTATTTTCTGGACACTCCTAGACTAGACCAACAAATTGTATTCTTGCATGGGTTCTCTGACTTCTGGAGGGTTGTGAAACGCAGAAGCATCTGCCTCCATTGGCAAACTGTAATTATTTTGAGTCTTAGATCTCATCAGAAAAATATTTGTTAACTTATTGATAGAAGTTAACCTCTCGGTCTCGTCCTTGTCCTCGTAACAGTCTAGGAATTTCATATAGTCAGCTACCTAGGACACACTTTTGGCCTTTCTACATTTTAGGTACGTGTCCCTTAAATACCTCCATTTCAGTGTAGCCTGCATTCCCGTTTAGGCGCCTGCATTATTTACGTAAGATTGTTTTAATCTTATTTTAAATTTCAATATTAATTTGTTTGTGGTTAATTCTAAACCAATCTATTCAGATTATTACCTTTTGAAATATAAAAATAAACATGCTAAACAACCATAGATTTGTATAACTGGGTTAATGCTTAAAACAGCCTTTTTTACAAGATTAATATAAAAAATATTAATTTTGAGAAATTAAGGTAAATAATTACTTAGCCTTAATTAAAACAACTCTTTAAATATTTATAAGCAAAGTCTGTAGATTGAAACAAATGTTGAGCTTGTGTGTCTATTTAAAAAACGTTGTTTAAGATCTAAATGAAATGTACGTTTTTTATAAAGTATATGCGGCACTTACCATTCTCGACAATTGACTCAATTTCCCTAGGAGCATTTAGAGGAGCGAGATTAAGGTGAATGCCGTAGGAGTGACAGAGATGGTAATAAAGCACTCTTAGTGCCGCATTGTGCCTTTGAATGTAGGTCGTTCCCGCGTGTGTTGGAAAACTAGATAGTATGTGAGCTAAATGCTCGGAGTGTGCATGGCACGCCTGCTGCTATCATCGGGAATATCTTGGCTCAAAATGTGGCGACGGTATGTTAAGGTGGAAATGACACCGTCTTGGCATGCAAAAATGAAACCCTCTGTACCAGACTTCAATCCAGGCGATTTAAGGAAAGCAAACGTTAGCTCACAAGACATTGACAGATCCTTCACATTTCTGTGGAAGATCCGTGCATCCTCTTATCGAGGAGCTGTTCACGAAAGTTTTTCTCTTGCGCTTTCTTAATCCGGGCTTTCAGGAGTGAGTACTCGAGATAGATTAGATTTGATGCATTTTGCTCACCCCTAATACTGAAGTCAAGTCCGACTGTTTCAGCAGCCTCCTCCGCTGCTTTGTATACAAATGCTCCTTTGCCCACTTCTTCGTGATTCCTGACCATTTTAAGAAGAGGGTCTCTTCCATTTGCAACTCTATTTGTTGTACCCAGAATAATCCTGTTGTGAAGACATTCAATACTCAATATTCCACGACCTCCTTGACGGCGTGAGATGTACAGTCGCGGAACGGAAGACTTAAGATGCATGCTTTTGTTCATGTGCATAACCTTTCTTGTCCCGATATCAAGAGATCTGAGCTCGTTCTTCGTCCATGGAACTACTCCAAATGAATAGAGTAATACCGGGACGGCCAGCATGTTCGTTGCAGGTACTTTGTTCCTGGCCGACAGTTCGGAAGACCTAATCTGTCGGATGAGACGTTTGTATCTGCTTCGGAGAGTATCCTTTATAGATGTCACATCCTGAACGCGGCTCTGTGGTACGCCCAGGTATCTATAAGTCTCTCCAGCGCAAAGATGTCGTATGGCGCTTTTATCCACGAGCTCAGGATCTTCAGGGATGCCATTAAGTTTTCCTCGCTTCAAATAAACCTTGGCGCATTTGTCTAACCCAAATTCCATTCCAATTTCCTTAGTATATCGTTCGACAATCCCCAGAGCTAGATGCGGTTGCTCTCTGTTTTTAGCATGGATCTTAAGATCGTCCATTTAAAATACAAGAGTGACCTTGTACTTTCGATCTGCAAGTTTGCCTCACAAGTACCCGTCGGAATGGCGCAGTGCTAGAGATAGCGGCAATAATGTAAGGCAAAAGAAGAGTGGGCTCATGGTGTCGCCCTGAAAGACACCTCTCTGAAACGTGACCTTGTTAGTTGTCACACGATTTTTTCCAGATGAGATAGTAAATCTGGTTTTCCAAAGCGGCATCAATCTCTCTATGCACCCAACTATTTGCGGATGAACCTTTAAGATTTCCAAAAGACAGATGATAAGTCTATGGGATGTAGAATCGAAAGATATCCGATAATCAATCCAGGCCATCGATAGGTCACGCTGGTAGAATGCTGCATCTTTGCATACACATCTATCGATGAGCAGGTTCTCCCGACATCCGGCGACTCCTATCTTTGAGCCTCGTTGTTCATACATTTCTTGCCACACAGGTTCAATTGCCCGAACAATCCTATCATTTAGGATAGCTGTGAATATCTTATAAAGCGTGTTCAGACAAGTTATTGGCCTGTAATTCTTCGGGTCAGCTAAGTTTCCTATTTTCGGCAGGAGGATTGTGCGCCCTTCCACCAACCACTCTGGAATTGGTTCTTCCGACATTAACTATGAGGTGAAAATACGGGCCAAATGCTGATGGGTTAAAGAAAACTTCTTCCACCAGAAGGTTTTGATACAATCTGGTACCGGTGCGGACTACTTCTTCATCCCTCTTAATACTTTTTTCACCTCCTCGGTAGTGATGAGTGGGCATTCTTTATCAGATGTTATGAGGGTAACACATAACTCCTTGAAGCTATTTATATTTTCTGAGTCTTCGTCCAGTCTATGATGAACTTCGTAGACTTCTCTCCAAAATACTTCGACCTCCTCGGGTTTGGGTGGGTGTTCGACAGTAACTGGAGGGTCTTGGAAGAGTCCAGATGGGTGAGAGAAAAACTGTTGATTTTCTCTGATCCACCTCTCCCTCCGCTCTAGACTTCTCTTAGCGTCAGATAGTATCCGTATTCTCTCAACAATATGCTGCCTGATGGTCAGCAGCTTTGACTTGTTAAGTGTGTGATAACGGGTCCGAGGTTCGCGCGCGAACTTTCGAACCTTGGCGGTAAAACTCCTGCCAGATGTGATGTAGTCAATCACACATTGAATGCGGGACGCGTACTGTATTGCCCAGCCTATCTTTATGGCAAGTTGATGCATTCGTCTTTTGGTCTTATAATCAGCCGTTGGTTTTGTTTTACGGTACGCATCGGCCAAAGCTCTCGCTGCATTATACACACAATAACTGATAGCCCAGAGGTCGGTTTCTCCGGAAAAATGTCCACGAAGCTCGTCATCCATTTCAGCCAGATCTTTAGGCTTGAGAGAAACCTTGGTGTTGATGTTTCTCCGGGTCGTAAAGCATCGCTCTTCATCTATTGGATGCCTGCCCGCGGTTGGTCTTAGTTTCGCCTCTCTTTCTTTGTTGCCGGCTTGTTCTAGCTGTGGTAATGTAGGCGTTCCACTTACATAGCCCCTTTTACGGAGTAGTTCAGCATGGTTTCGCAGGCGTTGCTGCGAAAAGTGCGATAGCTCAGGGTGTTTCTCGCACTACAGAGCATGCAGCCGTGCCATGTAACCCCTTTCACGGGCCACACTCGCATCGTAGCAGTCTAGCAAGTCGTGATTCAGTTGCTCCGTCCACCCAAAGGTCACGAGATCCCGCCGATCCATCGCATTGAATCCATTTTCATTGGCTCCCCCAGCTCTAGATTGGTCGGCATTGTTGGCCGACCCATTGTCGGGAGCCCTGCGCGTTCGTTTGTTTTGAACCGCACTTACTACAACTATGTTTGGTGTTGTCACTGTTGTTCCCACGAGAAGCTAGGGAAAGGGGTTCGTCTATCTTTGTAGAGCCCCGCATGCAAGGATAAGGCTGCGTACTCTGAGGTCGCAGAAATTTTACCGCCAAGGTTCGAAAGTTCGCGCGCGAACTCCGGACCCGTTATCACACACTTAACAAGTCAAAGCTGCTGACCATCAGGCAGCATAT
>NC_046663.1:137667860-137669836 GCF_010883055.1 Belonocnema kinseyi
TTTTCCCTAGGTTTTCTTTTTAATCAAAATTGCAAATTATCATTTTAATTTATTTTACTATTCAAAGATGTATTCTTTTAATTTTATTAATTCGCCTGAAGGGCGCCAGGCCGTTTTCCAATGAACTTACCCTCAAACGACCAAAGGGGTCTTCAATAACGTTTATTATAAATTATCATTCACGATTAGATACTCTAACATAAATCATTTTGCGTCACCAGATCGCACTGCTGGCACTAATTAAAATGTTCCAAGTAGAAATGTTCAGATTAGTGTTGTGTGTTTACGTGTTGATTGCTTCTCAGCTGAGTCGTCAGTGAATAAACTGCTACTGCATTGACTTGCTGACGATTGATATCCTTGTCAACCCCGTTTGTTTGAGACATCCGCCTTCAATTTAGGGTGTGAAATTTAAAGACTTCCCTCATGGATAACAGCCTACTGATCACGACTACCTAGTCGTTTTGGAGTTAATGTTGGCCTTCGATTTGACAGGGTCAACAGGCCCTGAGTATACCTACTGTCAACAAATAAAAGGAAATCGAAGAGGATTATACCAGATCTGGATTTTATATTTTAAGCCCCCTCAGTCTGGTGAAGATCGGAAGAAAAAGTGATTTTTGACAGTTTTCCCTAGACTTCGAGAGGATACATTGTGTCAACACGCCTCCTAGAATCTCGAAGCCGCTGTCTCATGACAGGTTCGTTGATTCTAAGCTCGACCAGGTATTCCTTCTATCGAAACGTTATTAACATGGGAGAACCGTATACAAAACAAAGATATAGAGGGCGCCTGGAACAAATTACGGGATATCATTGTCAGATGTGCGATCGAAGTGTGTGGTACCGCGGCTGTAGGAAGAATTTCTGGTGATGCGTGGTGGATTGATAAAAGTAAGGCTACCCAAAAAGCAAAGAGAGAAGCGTACAGGAGAACTATGAACATCGCAAGTCTTCGCAATGAGGAAGGAAATGGACGTATAAATGATTGCAGACACAAAAAAAGGATACTCAAACGATTAATTAAGGAACATAAAGATAAAATTAGAGCAGAAGAGGAGAAGAAAATACAAAACGACTTTGAAGGAAGCAAGAAACTGCTTTATAAAAAAATGAAGGGAAACAAAAGTACAGAATTTGTCAACATGAGAGGTAGTAATGGAGAAATGCTATATGATGCAGAGGGAATACTAGAGGATTTCAAAGACTATTTTAGGGGAGAATTCGGAGATAAAGCTATAGAACACCACAACCACGATGTTGAACAGGATGCTTTGGAAAACTCAATTGAAAAAGTCTGTGTCACTGAGGTTAGGGATATAATTAAGAACATGAATAGCGGTAAGGCTGCCGGGTTAGACTGTATTAACGCTGAAATGCTTAAACAAGGTGGCGAGTACATACCACATAGATCGTGCGAATTGATAAATTTATGTTTTGAAATGAGAGACGTCCCAGGCGATTGGAAAAAAGCGATTATCGTACCAATATACAAAAGAAAGGGAGATAAAAGCGACTGCAACAATTACAGAGGGATTAGCTCATTAAGTATAGTAAGTAAAATATACTTAAAAATACCTATTCGTAGGGTAATAAAAGTAACAGAAGCGAAGATTTGGGAAGTCCAAAGTAGGTTTATGCCAGAAAGGTCATGTACGGATCAAATATTTAGCTTAAAGCAAATTACAGAAAAAATGTTTGAGAGTATGAAAAAAAGTTTTCTGTGCATTTGTTGACCTAGAAAAAGCTTTTGACAAGGTAGATAGAAGTAAACTTTGGGAAGTCCTGAAAGAGTATGGAGTCAATGGATTGCTCCTACAAGCTATAAAAACAATATATACGGGTAGCAAAGCGAGTGTAAGAGTGAATGGAAAACTGACTGTTTCGATATTATTCAAGGAGTTAGACAAGGATGCGTTATGTCTTCATGGTTATTTATATTATTTATGGACAAGTGTTTAAGAATGGCTCTCTTC
>NC_046663.1:137669936-137678667 GCF_010883055.1 Belonocnema kinseyi
ATTAGATAGACGAATAAATGAAGGTAAGAAGGTTATTGGTAGAGCAGGTCCCCTTATCAGAAGTAAAAATATATCAAATAAAGCTGAAATGGCAATACATAACTCTATATTTGTACCGACTGTACTATACGGTAGCGAGGCATGGACCTATCACGAAAAAGATAAGAGTAAATTTAATGAAATTGACATGAGATTCTTGCGCATGATATGCGAGAAAACTATGATGGACAAAGTGAGTAACGACATAATTCTCAAAGAATGTGGTGCAGAAGAGACGTTAATAGACACATGGGAAAGAAATCGGTTAAGATGGTTTGTGTATGTTGAGAGAATGCCAAATGAACGACTAACGAAACAAGTGTATCAATGTAAAGTAAATTTCAACATGCCCAGGGATAGACCGCGGAAAGAATGGTTAAAATGTGTGAATGAGACCACAGTTAGAAGAGACCACGGAGTAATAATAAGGAGACCGATCATGCTGTACAAAGCGCCTCGAGTTTCGACTGCGGTAACTGTACATTTATTGCCAGACTTAGGCGTTTGAACCCAATGCTCCAAGAAAGGGGACATGCGCACTGTGATTTGTTATCTCCTTTTCTCCCGCAAGAAATGTGCGAGTGAGATTTGTGTTGAATGACAACTAAATATTGAGGTTACGTTCCTGTGTGTTCTTTGTGTCTTGTACAGAATTAAGTTGACAAATTATGACCTAGAAAGTATGGGTAAGTAATATAGATTTAATTGTAATCATTAAATGATATGAAATGTGCAGATTGCTCGAGAGATTTATCAGCAACCTGGGTCAAAGCAGTGTTGCGGAACGAACGTGTTATTTACATAAATATCACGACAATTCTGAATCAATCTAAAAATTTTATATCCCTTCCTCACATTACTCCCTTCCCCGCCGAGTGAGTCACGCCTGCCCCGAAAGGGAAATGGCTTAATGGTGTAATAAATATATAATTATAAAGAAATTTTAAATTGAACAGGGTGGCGTCCCATGATCCCTGGCAGAGCGAAGGAACCGAATGGAGCTTCTACAAAGAACCCGTAAAGACCCTATTGGGTCCCCATTCGGTTCCTTTTTGAAAACCTCAAAAAACAGCAAGATCAACTTTTAAACTGTTGAAATTCGGATTCTACGTTAAATTTTCTATTGGAAACTCACGAAGTAATTGCAATACTTTTGTTTGCAGCGGTAAAAAGTTTAAAAAATGTACAAGGTCTATAACGCCTGTTGACTTCTACTTACAGATGATGCATTTGAAGTGAAGCAGTCAACAGGCGTTATACGTCTTATATTTTTTTCAACCTTTGCCGACGCAAAAAAAACTATTGCGCTTATTCCGTGACCTTCCATAGGGAATTTTAACGTAGAATTCGAATTTCAACAATTTAAAGATTGATTTTGCTGTTTCTTTTTGAGTTTTTTAAAAAAGGAACTGAATGGGCACCCAATGAGGTCTTTACAGGTACTTTGTAGAGGCTCCATTCGCTTCTTCGGTCCGCCAGGGATTGCAAAATTGTGTTGCGTTTTACGTCAATTTACTAGACATTTCAACCAATAATATTCCCCTAGTTATTGAGAGAAACACTGTGATTGACTGAAATGTTTAGTGATTTGAAGCATTACGCAAAACGCAACGCAATTCTGCAATCATGGGACGCCACCCTTAATAGACTTGTCCAAGTTGTGACGTCAGAGAATCTGGCGGTGACACTGAAGCCACACAAACCCGGCGAATACAGTAGTTTTACATAGCACTCCGTGTTTTTGTTAGTGTTTATACGTTTAAAAAATGCAAAGTCCTTATTTCGAGACTTTAAGCATTACACTAAAAAGCCGATATGTGGAGAAAATACAATTAATAAGTGGTTGTGATCCCTACGACATTCAGAATGTGGATTTTACCGTCGACATTAGAGATGTGTTATTTAAAGTTGAGTTAGTGGACATTTGGAACTATTTTGTGTTTTCGCATAATTTTTGTACTGCTGAGCAAGTAAAAGCTTACAAAAGCTTAGAAGCATACAAGTTTTTCGAAGCTGGTTTTGTCTCTAATTTGAGATGCAAGGAAATAAACCAGAACTTCCTAGTGGTGAGCGAGGTAAGTGCATACTTTTGCACATATAAATTTTTAAGCTACGTGCCTACATAAATCAGGGTGACAATAAAAACGAAATTTTTTATCAAATTGAATAAAAAGTACGATCTCTTTGCAAAACAGAAGCACGCGGTGAGGCGAAAATATTATGTTTTTTAAATATAATTATAAGATTGACTCTTGAGGTTCGGATTTGAATCCAATATTATATTATATATTTGGCTACATATTATAATATTTGATATATATTTCTTTTAAACCTGAGAAATTCCATGTTCATTATTTTTGTAAGTATAACATTTCAGCAAGAATACTATATTTTCTGACGAAGTTTCATTGAAATTTTATGATTAATTAATGTGGGAGCAAAAAATTAATTTTTAACCTGAAAAAATGTTCGCCTCTTCTGTATTCAAATTTTTTACCTTAATTAAACATTTTTTGGTAACAATAAACTAATTTTTATTATAAATATACTCATGATAAATTATAATGGTCGAGAATTCAGTATTCTGTCATGCCCAGATACCAGAAACTATTATCTATTGATGGACAGAGGTGTGAAAATCGTACCCTTGACCACGTCTGATAAGAATGTTTAATACAGCTAATTCACTAATTTCGTGATCTTTTTACATTCTCATCTAATGAGAAGGTATTGGTTTTATGTAAAATTTCACTTTGTCGGTTTTCATAAAATCTTCACGTTTTGAGACCCACTGAGTCAGAAAAAACTACTTTTACGAAGGTGTTTGTCTGTCTGCCTGTCTGTTTATCTGTAGTCTGTAGTCTGTATACTGTAGGCACGATAACTTTCGAAAAATTTATCAAGATTTCAAAATCCTATGGACGGTTATTCATAGTACTCAGAAACCCAAACAATTTAACCTAATGACTTTTCTATAAAAAGAAAATTATCAGAGTTAGAGCATTTTCAAAATCCAAAAAAACAAACTAAAATGAACATTTGAAGCCAAACAACGCATGCCATGAAAAAAAGTCAAGAGAAGAAGAACGTAGATTTTTGAATGCCCTACAAGATCGTTATAACAAATTTTTTAATTTGTTCGAACTCCTCCACAATTTCCACTTATAGTCCGTTCATCCTCCAAACGTAATTTATTTTGCTCTTTCTATTTCTGAAACACATCACCTTTGTCTTATCTACGTTCACCGTCAGCTCTTTTGTTCCCACATACACTTCGAAGATTCTCATCATTAGGTTCATCCCCTTCTCATCATCTGCTAATAGAACTTCATCGTCCGCCTTTACCTTTCTCCTTTAGCTTCTCCTCTAAGTCTGCCAATAGGATACTAAATAGTAACGGACTCAAAGGACACCTTTGCCTTAGACCTCGGCTTGTCCAGAAAACCTGCCCTTTTTTCTTTGCTATTTTCACCCTAATCCTGGTTTAAGTAAAAATTTCCTTTATCCTCTCCACTAACTTTTCCTTTACACCCCTCTCTTTCATTGCCTGCCATAGTACTTTTCTATTCACTGAGTCAAAAGCTGCTTTGAAATCTACGACCAAAGCGAATAGTCTACCTTTCTTTCTCCCCAAATTTCTGTTAACTAAATAGTTAAGTACGTAGATGTTGTCTATAGTTCCCATTCTTTTTCTAAATCCTATCTGATTATGTGGGATACTTTCTTTTTGTTCTACCTGACTCTCCAACCTATTTCTTAAGATTTCTGCATATATTTTATAGCCGACTAACATGAAAGTGATCTATTACTGTTGCCCCCTTTCCTATGAATGTGATCTCCCCTTCCTCATCTCCTTTCATATTGCCATTGCATATAAACCATCCTGTTTCTCCTATCATGTCTAGTAACTTCCTCCCCTCCCTATCCGTCTCTCTATGTTTGGAGTTCCTTATAAATGCCTCCTTTTCTTCATCCCATAACCCTCCCCCTTGTTCGCTAGTCCATGCATTTAAGTCTCCCCCTATTAAAACTAATTCTTCCTTCTTTTCCTCCATCCACCTCTTTATTACTCTCCAACCTTCCTCTTCCCCTCTTCTTCTGTATACACACCACTGCTATTTCTACATTCCCAATTATAATTTTTCTTATCATTGTTCCAATCCTTTTCCTCCATGTTCCCATCTTTTCTCCCTTTTACTGCTAATTCTTTTTTCACCCCTGACACCATGCCGCCCATCCCTCTCCCTTTAACGTGTTCCTTTCTTGCTTTTTGCATTGTCCACACATAACCTTTCGGTAACATCTTTTTTATTCCCTTCCAGTCCTTCTCATCTGCCCAAGTTTCACTCATCATAATCACATCCCACTTTTCTAACTCCTCCCAGAATCCTTTGTTCTTGTTCTTCAAATCTGACACATTCCAGAAAGCCATTTTCACGTTTCTCTCTTCCCCTTCCTCTTCTTTTCTCTTTACTTTGTTTCCCCTTTGCCGCTTGGAAACCCCTCTGATTAATTTCTAGACTCTTTTTCGTCTCCCTTCCCCCTACCTTTCTCAAGACTTTTTCCTTTTTTCGTTAATTTTTCTAATTCTTCATCCCAGCACCATTTCTCCCCATTTATCCATAAGCTGTCTCTCCCTATCCATACCATGTGGCCCTTTTCCTCTCTACCCAAGCCCTCTGCTCTATTTGCCATCTCCTTTTCCTCTCCCTCCATGTCAGATCTTCTTCAATTCTTTCCCTTCTTCCTCTCAATAATCTTTTTCTCTCCATAATTTTCTTTTTCTCCTCCTCACTCCTCACTTTTACTAGAAACATTCCTTCTTTTCCTTCCTTTGTCCCTCCTATTCTCTTGACTGCTTCTACCCTTACCTGCACTCTAATATCTCGAAAAAGATTTGTTATTTACACTTCTCCTGTTTCCCTCCCCACTTTTAATCTCTTGACTACTATGTTATTTTTCCTCTTTCCCCTTTCTTCTCCTTCTAACCTTCTTTCGATCTCACTGAATCTTTTCTTCAATCTTTCATTCTCACTTCGGACGTTCTTTTCAATCCCTTGAACAATTTCCTCATTTTCTGTTTTCCCCCATATGCTCATTCCTAATTTCTAGACTGGATAAACGCTCTTCCAACTGTTTTATTTCTCTATATCTCTGTTCGTCAACCTCTCTCTCTCTATTCTCAATGCTCTCTAGCTTACCCCAAACCTTGTCTGTCTCCTCCTTCCAACGTTTATCCCATTCTTCCTATTTTTCTCTGAGCTTTTTCACTTCCCCCCTTACATCGGTTCCTGTCTATTCATATCCCTATTCATTTCATCCAATCTCTTTCTTGTTTCCTCTATAAAGCCTTTAATGAGAGCTTTCAATTTTTCAAACATCCCCCCCCCTCTCTGGTGTTTTCCTTTTAATTCTAACTCTCTTGTTCTCCTGGTCCCTTTCTACCTCATCTTCCCCAGCCACTCTTTTCCTTTTTTCCTCCCCTTCACTGCTAGTCGCGCTTGCCTTTTTTTGCCATTCGTCCAGACTTCTGTTCGAACCCGCGTTGCCTAGCTTGTTAAGGCGCTGTAAATTTGAGGGCCTTCCCCGTATCTTGCCCGTACCTGAATCCGCTACCCTCCCGACCCGGGTCGACTTCTCGGCCCTTTCATCACCGCTGCTGTCACTGCGATTAACGCCACCCATCCCCCCACTTTCAATGCTTTCAGCAACGTCAGCTGTTGCAGCCACTACGGTTTTCTGCTCTGTGCGATCGTCCAGTAACTGTTGCCCTTTGGCGCCAGTTTGTGGACTTCGCGCCGTCGGCATCCTACCTTACCCAAAGCTCTGTGACTTTTCCCGCCTTTATTTCCTACCTCTTGCTCCCCTGACCAAGCAACTATTTTTTCACTCCTAACCTGAAAAACTTCACACGCTCCAAATTTTCACTTCAAACCACTCACTTTCACACTTCACATCTTTGCCTTCACTCCCCCTTCTTCCTTTACACTCGATCTTCGCACTTTGCCTTTTCTGCATCCACTCACCCTTATTTCCTCCACTAATGCCAAAAATACACCACTTGACAAAAAGAGTTCTTTCACGATCGGTACCGGAAACGGAAGCCACAATTATTTATTGTTTTTTTTTTCAAATTTCCATCAAATGGAGATTGGATGGATAACGAATAAAAATTGCTTAATTGATAAAATGCTCTTTTTACAGCATATACTACTCGAAATCATTCAATATTACGTTTATTTCGGAAACTAAGATTGTAAAAATATATTTAAAGATTAATTCTTTAAACAATTGAAAAACAGTTAAAATGTTATTTCTATACATAACAGCCAATAAATAATTTAATGTATTCTATTTTCTATTATTTTTTCAGCTAATCGGAAAAAATTGCTTCAGCAAATAATAATTCCTTAAAAAAATATAAATTTGTTAAACGTTAGGCGAAATGTCTCAAAGGTATGTCATTATTCATTTAAAAGTAGAATAGGGTAACAAATTGAGAAAAATGTAGACATCTCTGTTTCAATTTGTATAAATTTTGAAAATAAAAAATAATGAATTGTTTACATAATTACATGATGTTTTAAAAAAATGCAAATTCTCCAAGTCATGGCCAAATATTACATTTCACCCAGGAAATAGATTATTTAATAAAATTTGGGAATAAATAATCGTTTGAATAAGTTAAATTTATTAAAACTATTCGCTAATTCAAAAATTTCCCATGTTTATTAAATCGTATTTTGAAGTGCCTGGTGGTATACATTTGAATTCCAAAACAAAATTATGGATTTTCTTTCTCTGGAAATTAAGACATTTTGGGGAGTGAGTTGGCCTCAAGAGTGAAAAAAATATTGCTGATCACCCTTATATATATGGATTCATTTTCATATAAGGCAATTATAATTTAATATACGTTATATTTATTGCAATTAGGATTAATTATTCCAACTATAAAATATGACTTCGACTATTTTCACGATTTTGTATGTTTTACGTTCAACATAATTATGAACAAAATTTTTTTCTTCTAACGCTTAAATAATTTTTAACCCCCCCCCCCCTATTACAAAGTTACATATATTATAAAATATATATTTATTATAAAGAAAAAAAGCGAAATCGATTAAAATTTTTTTTTCTCTTTTTTTATTATACCTTCAATACAAGATTTTGTTCTGAAAGTTCTTCATTTACACATGAAACTCTTTATAACTTAGCCAGTTAATTACTTTAGATAGTTATTTCTTCATATTTTGAGTTTGACCGCATTTACCCATTCACAATACATGACCGGTAAATGACGGGTAAATGACGGTCAGGCCGTTGTGTTACGTCCAAACTCTGCAATCGTATTTCTTCCGTTAATACTCTGCACTGATCTGTTGAGGTTTAGGTCCGTTACCTCTCGTTGAATGCTTGAAACCATTAGCCGCGAAATGTAGGTCAGGTTTGAAAATAAATGATTTAATCAATACAACGATTTACACTTTCTGATAAAAACGATTGATTTACTCTATGTCATTGATATTTATATTTTCATGGATGACATAGTCCCTTATTTGACCTCGAGAATGAACGGCAATGATCGTGTATTGCAGTTCTTGGTAGACGCGGCAGATTTGAAAAGGCTGGTATATTATTTGTTAATGTGAAGAATTCATGAAAATAAAACCAAGAATCTAACGACCAAATTTGGTCAAAAACGACAAAATGTTCCCACTGCAATCCGAAAAAGACAAAAAACCTTTTCCTCCTAAAAAACAAAATAAAAAAATCTTTCTTCCTTCTGGCCAGAAATAAAAAAGAGGAAAGAAAAATGAGAAGGCAACCGACCAAATCCCCTTCCTTCTCTTTTTAATTCTTTCGTCTTCTTTTTCCCCATCATTATCAAATCAGGAATGGTTTTGGGTAATAGCAAACTACACTCAATAGCATACGCGGACGATGTAGTTCTATTAGCATATGATGAGAAGCGGATGAACCTAATGATGAGAATCTTCGAAGAGTATGTGGGAACAAAAGAGCTGACGGTGAACATAGATAAGACAAAGGTGATGTGTTTCAGAAATAGAAAGAGCAAAATAAATTACGTTTGGAAGATGAACGGGCAAAAAGTGGAAATTGTGGAGGAGTTCTGTTATCTAGGTTTTTGGTTTAAGGCAGAAGGGGGAAACGAGCTGCAAGTGAGAAAAAGAATTGAATGTGCGAGTAAAGTAATAGGCCAAGTATGGAGTATAGGAAAGAGAAGGTTCAAGAATTATTGGAGAATGAGGGTCTGGTTGTTTGATGCATTGGTGTGGGCGGTGTTGTGTTATGGTGTGGAGATCTGGGGATGAAAGGAACATAGGAAACTAGAGAGCATGCATGAGCGATTTCTGAGGTGGGTAATGGGGGTTAGCTGGAGTTGTCCAGGATATATGTTAAAAGAAGAGTTAGGAAGAGAAAATATGGTTACTAGACAAATTAAGAGAGCCTGGAGGTTTAAAGAGAAGCTAGAAAAGGGAGAGGGAAGTAGAATTGCACAAGCATGTTTCGGCGAAATTCGGAACAATGAAGCGAGAGGTAATGTGGGAAATTCAACCCCTAAGACGGCTGACTCACCTGCGATCGGGACAGGATTCTTAGCGTGTGGGGTTTAGATATAATTTATGGCACATCACAATTCCTCATCTTCATTTAACTCCGCTGG
>NC_046663.1:137678767-137691990 GCF_010883055.1 Belonocnema kinseyi
GGCAGATTACTGCTGGATGATGAAGAAAGAAACATCTTCAGAAAGAGGTCAAAAGCGTGTCAGAAATCCTTTACGCCGGTCATTTGTCGAGAAACGTGTGCGCAAGAGTAAAACACATTAAAACTTTATTTAAAATATTTTTTTGGAAGACAAAAATAAAAATAGATATCACCAATATCTAGTATCCAACATCTCACTATCGTAGTTGCGAAGTGTTAGCGAAAATTCTACAAACTCAATTGATTAACCCATTAAAACTCTAAGGCACTTCTTGAAAAAAGCTAAAAATATTATAATGGAGTTCATGAATATCGCTATACATAGGTTTTAAGTCTTACTTTATGATCAAGGGTCGAAAAAAGTTCTAGTTTTGTGATTCATGTAGTGGAAAACCTCCAGAACAGTATCCAAAACATCGATTTTTTGAAAAAAATATCAATTTATCACGTTTACTGTCCACTTACGCCGACTAGGAGTTGTTTTTTGAAAAAAAATTACTTAAAATCCGTGATCAGCGACCTCAAAAACCCCCAGTAAAGTATTTTCAATGTTTATATATCGGTTTAAAATCGTAAAACTTGATTTTAATGTCATTTTAATCAAATTTGAAGCAAATTTTCACTTTTCGCGATTTTCTGCCTTTTCATCGCCGTATGGTGGGTTGAAATTTTTGTAAACAAAAAATCAAAACATGGTTTTCGATGTATTTTTTCCCGTAGAATTTGATTCTGAAGTCAAAATAATAAAATTTTTCTTTATTTTTTTTATTTAAAAAAAACCATGAAAAAACCGTAAAAAATGAGGTTTTTCGAGCAAACCCCTATAAAAAAGTAGCTGGACCCTACTTTTTTATTGCAAATTCGGATTCAGCGTCGAAAAATACATAAGAATATATAGGTCTGGTCAATTGCACAGACACTTTTTTTTTTGTGGGCATGTGTTATTTATATAATTTTTTATTTGAAAGATGACACATAACGTAAAATAATTATAAATAAAACAACGTATACACGACCTACATCCTAAAAAATTCATTAAAATATTAGAGTGTTTTATGACCATCAGAAAGTTGATACAATAAGAGATTTCTACATTCTTTAAGTTTGCTTACAATGAAAGGCCACTTAAGATTCCCATTTTTGCTATTTTACAAAAACTGTTGAGAATTAACCCGACTTAATAAAATGAAAAAGGTCTTCAATTAAAGCAAATGTATTTAACTTTTTTATTTTATTCAGTGGCGGAGTTTCCATATATGCTATATAGACGTCAGCTTAAGTCGGCAAAGTGGTTGGGGGTTTAGGGGGGGGGGGGGGGGGGGGGGGGGGGGGGGGGGGGGGGGGGGGGGGGGGGGGGGGGGCAGCATAACTTTCGTGCTCTAAATTTTTTTAAATTTCGAATTTCTTCTACACAGATAATGTACGTAATGTAATGTAAATGAAAGCGCTGGACGAGAATAGTTAATTTTTGTTCGCATAAAGACAGGAAAATTTTTGTTAGCCTACGTGTGACATATCTAATCCGTCACTGATATTATTTTTTAATTATATCTTATCATATAATCTCTATAACATTCTAATACAATAATTAGGAAATAATACAAATTTCATTAAATAATACAATATATTACTACCTCATCTCACATTAATAAGCTATAAATAATATTCAACCCGAAAATCTGTCTCTACACATTCCTTTCTTTTTTCAAGCACTGCAATATGTTTTTTGTTAATTCAATTAGCTTAATATTGTAGTTTTTTAACTAATTTTAATCACGTGTATAGGAGAAAAGCAACTTTTGTTCTATGAACAGAATCGAAGCATTCCCTTCTAGAAAAAAATGATTGGACCCGATTGGGATTGATTGAAGGTTGAATTGTTCTTAATCGGTATTAATCGAAATTAAAAGAATATTGACGAAATTTGCATCGGGTTTGAAATGTATCATATTACTTCGCATTGAAACTAATTCTTATTAACTAATTGAAATTAATTCATTAGATAAATTATAATAATATTAACAAAAATATGAACATTTTTTTGTAAAGGGATTCATAAAATATAGAACATTTGTATTTTTAAAATAACGAACCTGATTCAATCAACAGTATTCTTTAACCAGACTGATTACTAATTACACAGTAATTTACATTATGTATTACACGATATAAATTTTGTACACTTTCTACGTTATAAGGGTTTTGCACTATTTAAATAAATAGTTCATTATAATATAACTCAGAAAAATCACTATAAAAATTATTGGCAAATCTGTTAGTGATAGTTCCTTGATCACGAGGGAATTATTTGAAATCTTTAAATAGTTTGCTTTTATCAATATGTAATTTAAAAGCAAAAAGTAAATAACCGTTTTCAAATAATTCCCGCGTGATCAAAGTGCTGCCACCAACATGGCCGTGATCGACCTGAAAATCACCTCGCGTCCCGATTGAGAACAATAGCCGACCTCAATCGTTCTGAATCAGTCAGACCTGATTAAGAAACACCATTGGGAACGATTAGTTATTACTTTCAATCGCTCGCAATCGGATTCAATCATTCTTTTCTAGAAGACTTAAGAGTTTTGCATGAAATTACACCCTTGGCATAATCCATACATAGTTTCCGTTATACCTTGACTCTCTTATTCTCTCCTCTCCTTCTGCCTTCTCTTTCTCCATGCCATTCTTTTGAACCAACTCATATACTTTCCTGTCTTCCTCGTGCATTCTGCTAACTTCATCCATCTGCAATCCATTCGTTCTAAAATACCTTTCCTTTTGCACCACTACGTTTGTTCTCCTTCTCCCACCAACACTCCTCAACCAATTTACTTCCCCCTCTTCCAAAAATTTCTCCTCATATTTACACACTCGACTCCCTGTTATAATCCCTAAACTCGTTCTTGCTGTCTCCTTCCTGACAATATAGTTCGGCGTATTCCTTGCCAATTCCAGTATCCACTTTACAAATCTCTCCTGTATCCTATTTATCTCCTCACTTACCTTCCAACCCCACAACTCCACTCCGTAAAATAAGACACTCAACACTAGTGAATCAAACAATTTCATTCTCCTTTAAAAATCGCCTAAGTACAATCACTTTCCCAGCTCCCACACCTGCCTCATCACCACATTTGCCCTTCTCACTCTCTCTTTTATATGACCATCCACTCTTTCACTTCTTCGAAACAGGAAGCCCAGTTACACAAACTCTTTCACCTCCTGTACCGCTTTTCCCTTCCACTTCCACTCCCCTCCCCCACCTCTCCCACCTCCTTTCCTGAACACCATAACCTTCGACTTGTCCGCATTTAACTCTAACCTATTCTTGTCCAGGTAACGTCTCAACCTCCACTGACGGGAACGCGCTCTTTAGATCTACAAAAAACGCGTACACTTTGGCACCCTTTTTGGTTAATTCTCTATCCACCACGTGTTGCAAGACGTAATAATTGTCAATAGTGCTCCTTCTTTCTCTAAAGCCCGCCTGCGTCTCCGGCAATATTCCTTTCCCCTCAACATCCTTTCGCAGCCTATCTGCTAACACCATCGCGTATATTTTGTACGCACTATTCATGAACGTAATTCCTCTATAATTTTCCTGACTCTCCCTATCCCCTTTCTTATACAGTGGTACGATCAACCCCTCTCTCCACCCTCTTGGGAATCCCTCCCCCTCCATACTTTTTTCACTACCCCCTTCAGCATCTGCCTTACCTCTTGTATGCCAAACAGCCACGCTTCGTTCTCTACCCCGTCAATCGCTGCTGCCTTCGATTTTTTCAACTTCCCTATCTGCATCTCTATCTCTTTCTCTTTCCTGCTCTTTCTTCTAACACAACGCCCTAAACTCCTTCCTGATTTCTACGTACTCCTCCCTTTTCCCGGTTCCTTCCTTCCACTTCCTGTACATTTTCAAAATGAACAAGAAAGCGATAGTGATCACGAATCCGAAACTGAAGATCCGACTAAGCGTAAAAAGCCCAGTGACTTACGCCATTCCAGTAGCATTATGCAAATTTTTAAAGTGTTCTATCACTGCAAATTGAGTCCTGCATCTCCGACAATAGCTGTGCTATTAGAAATAACAGTTACGTTACCTGTGGCTAGCACAACTCCGGAACGCGTGTTTTCAAAAATGAAATTGACTAAAACGCGACTTAGGAGTGTGATGGATTCGGAACGTCTAGGATGTCTTCTAGTAATAGCAATGGAGAAAGATATTGAAATAGATTATGACAAGGTCCTTAAAATTCTCGTGAGATTGTGCCCAGAAAACTCTCCAGTTATAAAATCTTTGCTGTATCGGTAAATAAACAGAATACAATACTTGTAAAGTAGAATATTTGCATAGTTTTATAAGCATTACGCACTTGTACTTTAAGAATTTATTTGCTACATAAGTGCCTGAGAAAGTCCGTACACGCAGCGCCGCTACCAAGGCAAATTATAAAATAGAATACGCCATGTTTTTTGCTTTTTTTTTGCTAATTTTATGCTAAAAAAATTTTTTTTGCTCTTTAAACTTCGGAGAAAATGATGGCGGCGCTAGCAGGACGTCCACTCAGCGCCGCCACCTACGAAAACTCCCTAAAAATTATTTTAATGCGGTAAACGATAAGTGAAGATTTTTTTTATTTTGTTTTACTCTATGATGACATATATTACGTTTCCCAAAAAACTACCCCTAAGTCTTACACAACTACCCCCTGTGATCAAAAACGTTTTCAAAATGGGAAAACTACCTTCAACAATGCAAACATGTTTTAGGGCTTCAAATTAATCACATGACACTTGAAAATTTCACGCTCTTTATAATTTCCAAAAAAATTACCCTTCCACGTGAACATATGCAGCAGAACATTTATATGTATGAAAAAAGCATTAAAAATATTCAACTTAAAAGAAAGTGTTAGTTGATATTTTTTTCTCTTTTCTCGCTCTCCGATAATATACGAGGTGTGTTCAAAAAGTAAGGTGACTTTGCAATTTTCGGGGGCTACGTACATTAAAGTTTAAAATTTTTTGTTTTGTTGTGTTGGTACACTCGTCACGATCATATGTTCACAGTTTTGACTATATAGCTCGTGTTGTTTTTCTGGCAGAGTCGTAAAAGGTTAGAAGGGTTTGGTGTGCTCGGCGATTTTCTTCTTTCGAAAAAAATGGAGCAAAGAGTTTGCATTAAATTTTATGTGAAAAATGAAATCCAGCGCTCTAAAACTCTTGCAATGTTGACAGTTGCATACGGTAAGTCTACTCTGAGTAAGAAAAATGTGTAAAGTGGTACAAGCTGTTCCAAGAAGGCTGAGCGGATGTGGAAGACGAACCTCACCCTGGACTCACTGTCTTCTTTGATTACCGTGGCGTAGTGCATCAGGAATTCTTAGCACAAGATCGTACGGTCAATGAGGAGTATTATCTTCAAGTTATGCGCCGTTTGCGAGAGGTGATACGCAAAAAACGTCCGGAACTTTGAAAAAACAATTCGTGGCTTTTGCATCACGATAATGCACCTGCTCATTCATCGTTAATTGTGAAAGATTTTCTGACCAAAAACAGCACCACAGACATGCCTCAGCCTCCATATTCACCGGATTTGGCCCCCAGTGACTTTTTTCTTTTCTCAAAACTGAAGAGACCCATAAAAGGACTTCGATTTTCAACGATTGAGGAGATAAAAACTGCATCGCTGAAAGAACTCAAGGCTATACCACCACATGATTATCAGAAGTGCTTCGATGATTGGAAAAAGCGTTGGCACAAGTGTATTATATCTGAGAGGGATAACTTTGAAGGGGGCAACATAAATATTGAGGAATAAACGAATATTTTTTTAGAAAACCATAAAGTCACCTAATTTTTTGAACACACCTCGTATAATATGTTATTCAAAAACTACCCCTAAATCATACATACCATCCCCTCGTCATCAAAAACGTTTCAAAAGTTGGAAAACCACCTTGAACAATGCAAAAATGATTTAGAACTCCAAATTGATTACATGACACTTCAAAATTTCCCCCTCTTCCTAATTTTCCCAAAAAACTATTATATAAAAGAGCCTCGGCGGCTCAGTTGGTTAGACACTCGGACATCACCTCAAAGGTCCAGGGTTCGATCCATGAGCCGGTACCTCTGAAAATTTTTCAATGTACCTTTATCGAGGTTCTGGTGGTTCGGAACCCACCTTAAGCTGTAGGTCCCCCCCTCGTTTACTTGACTGCAACCCAGTCCGTCAATGATGAGGTAAAACCCATGCTTCGTCCAATATGTCGAGGCACACTGCTCTAATCAGATCACTTGACTGCATTATAAAAATGCGTCCGGGACTGATGATATATATCGGAACAGCCCCGTGTTAAATAATCAAAAATAAAATCCAACTTTAACCAAAAATGCCTTCGACATGTTGGGTAGTAATCATCTTAAACCTGTGACTAAAATTAATTATTTAAAACAATTCATTTTTTATTAATTTTAACAAATATCATTTCTGATGGCACGGGAAAAAGTTAAGTAAAAAAAACCCTGATAAAAATGACTTTTGTAGAAAATGGAGATTTAAGACTTTTGGTAGGAATTCGATTGACTCAAGAGATTTTTCTTTGAGAAAAGAAGCGTTTTATTATTGCATTGTCTTAAACAAAGTGCAGGAAGACAAATATGGTCAGACAAAGGTCTTAAAACCGTTTTGTCTCTAGACCTTATACCAAAACTGGGGATTGATCAGCCTAAAATTAATTCTGAGTCATTTTGATGATATAGGTGTATCAAAAAGATATCTCAAGGTAATTTAACTTGCCTGAATTTTAAATAATAAAATATTTAGGGATTTTTTTGTATTTTAGAACATGTTTTCTCTGGACCTCATGCTAAAATTTGGTTTGATCAACTATTAAAATAAATTAGAGACTCGTTTGCGATAGGATTGTTTAAAAAGTTAATCTAGACAAGATAATTTAGCCCAGAATTGTTATTCAATTTTCTTTAGAAATTATTCTATTTTCGAAATTGTTATATCTGGATCTGATTTCCAAACTGGCATTTGATCAGCCTTTAAAATTTATTCTAATTCATTTTTATAAAATAGGTACATCAAAAAAAATTTTAGAGGCAATTTAATTTGCCTGAAATTCAATTTATCAATTACTTAAGGATTTTTTTTTATTTTAAACAATGTTTTCTCTGGACCTCATCCTACAATTTTGTTTGATCAACTATTAAAATAAATTAGAGACTCGTTGGTGATAGGATTGTTCAAAAAATTTATCTAGACAAGATAGTTTAGCCCAGCATTGTTATTCCATTTTTTTTTAGAAATTATTCTATTTTCGAAATTGCTATCTCTGGATCTGATTTCCAAACTGGCATTTGATCAGCCTTTAAAATTCATTATAATTCATTTTTGTGATAGACGTGTATCAAAAAGATATCTCGAGAAAATTTAACTTTCTTGAATGTTAATTTATCAATTATTTAGAGCTCTTTTGTATTTTAGAAAATATTTTCTCTGGACCTCATCCTAAAATTTTGTTTGATCAAATTTTAAAATAAATTAGAGACTCGTTGGTGATAGGATTGTATCTGAAATAAATCTAGACAAGATATTTTATGCCAGAATTGTTATTCCATTTTTTTCAGAAATTATTCTATTTTCTAAATTGCTATCTCTGGATCTGATTTCCAAACTAGCATTTGATCAGCCTTTAAAATTCATTCTAATTCGTTTTTATGATATAGGTGTATCAAAAGGATATCTCGAGGCAATTTAACTTGCTTGAATTTTAATTAATCAATTATTTAGAGATTTTGTTTGTATTTTAGAAAATGTTTTCTCTGGATCTTATCCTAAAATTTTGTTTGATCAACTATTACAATAAATTAGAGACTCGTTGGTAACAGGATTGTATCTGAAATAATTCTAAACAGATATTTTAGGCCAGATTTGTTCCATTTTTTTCAGAAATTATTTTATTTTCGAAATTTCTATCTCTGGATCTGATTTCCAAACTGCTATTTGATCAGCCTCTAGAATTAATTCTAATTCAATTTGATGGTATAGGTGTATCAAAAAGATATTTCGAAGCAATTTAACTTGCCTGAATTTTGATTAATAAAGTCTTTTGTGATTTTTTTATTTTCGAAAATGTTTTCTCTAGATCCCATTTAAAAATTTGGTTTGATGAACCGCTAAAATAAATTAGAGACTCGTCGATAATAGGAGTATAGCAAAAATAAATGCAGAAGCGATATTTTGGGCCAGAATTCTTATACTAATTTTTGCAGTAATTTTGCTATAATTATCTATTTTATCAGTTCTAAATATAAAATTCATACATCACTGGTACATTATCAGAAAATAAAAATCTTTTAGTGTGATTCAAATCTACTCGAAATGTTATTTTAGTGTATTTGATTGAGTTCTCGTTTTAGCACTAATTATCCCGTTAGAAATGAAGACACCAATTCCGTAAATTTTGTTTCGGATATCATCCTTTCAGTTGGATGTTATCCTACATTTATATTTCTAAAAAATTTAAATAACAATTCTGGTCTAAAATGGTAAGTCTAAGTCTATTTTTGATACAATATTATCACCAAGGAGTCTCTAAGTTATTTTAGTGGTTGATCAAACCAAGTTTTGAGATGAGGCCCAGAGAAAACATTTTCTAAAATACAAAAAAAATCCATTAATATTTTATTAATTAAAATTCAGGCAATTTAAATTACCTCTAGATATCTTTTTGATACGCCTATACCATACAAATTAATTAGAATTAACTATAGAGGCTGATCAAATGCCAGTTTGGAAATCAGATCCAGAGATAGTAATTTCGAAAATAGAATAATTTCTAAAAAAAATGGAATAACATATATGGGCTAAATTATCTTGTCTGGATAAATTTGTTAAGCAATCCTGTCACCAACGAGTCTCTAATTTATTTTAATGGTTGATCAAATAAAATTTTAGGGTGAGGCTCAGAGAAAAAATTTTATAAAATGCAAAAAATCCCTAAATATTTTATTAATTAAAATGCAGACAAGTTAAATTACTCAGAGATATCTTTTTGATACGCTTATATCATAAAAATGAATTAGAATGAATTTTAAAGGCTGATCAAATGCCAATTTGGAAATCAGATCCAGAGATAGCAATTTCGAAAATAGAATAATTTCTGAAGAAAATGGAATAGCAATTCTGGACTAAATATCCTGTCTAGATCAATTTTGTAAATAGTCCTACCGCTACCCTGGCAGACCGATGGAACCGAATAGAGCCTCTACAAAGTACCCGTAAAGACCCCATTGGGTGTTCATTCGGTTCCTTTTTGAAAAACTCGAAAAAACAGCAAAATTCACTTTGAAATGGTTGAAATTCGGATTCTACGTTAAAATTCACTGATTTCATCTTAAAATTTGAACTTTTAATAAAAATTATTAATGGCTGAATCAAAAGCATCGGAATAATCACGATTTTAATGAGTTTCAATACTGGAAAACTCGTATGTATAATAACACTGGCGGACCAAAGGAACCGAATGAAGCCTCTGCAAAGTACCCGTATACTGAAAAAAATATTTAGGTATATTACCTAGAATTCTTGTTATGCCAGCTACAAAGTATCGCTGGATTTCGTCTTCCTAAATAGTTAGCTGTATTGAAGATATTTTCTTGCAGGAAAAATGTAGGTGCAGTATATAGCAAATTTAGCTGTAATGCCTATATTTCTATTGCTTATCAAGTATAGGTGTCACACCTAACCAGGTTCAGCTAGATATTCTTGGTGAAAAATATAGCTAAACTTGACAGCCTATCTAGCTGCGTTTTCTGGCTGAAGTGCCTATAATTTTTTCTAGCTAATAGGCCGATATATCTTTAGGTATAATGATGCAAAAATATATCAACCATATATATAAATACTTAAATCTTTATTATGTATTAGATACATGCATGGCTTAATTATTAAAACTATCAAATTGAAAACAGTTGTAATCAATACATATCAATATGTACAATAGGACGTATTTAAAAAAGTTGTAAACGAAGATTTTTTGAGGTTATACGCGCACTAATAAAAGAGTACTCACTTTCCTTTGAAGGAACTTTCACTTTCCTTTAATAAAATTTTGGAGGTTACAGCTAATCAAAAAAATCTCTTATTTCCATATTTGGTTCCATCATTGTCGTTGCATTGCTGTATATATTATTCATTTTTTAACTCTCACAAGCCACACGACACGAGGCACGAGCTTCTTGTATTTACGGAAAAGTCAGGGTGACCAGATGACTGGGTAGGAAAAGCAGGACACCCCACTCCTTACCACCTCCCACCATTAATTCTTTTCCGCCCCTAGTCCAATTAGCCGCGTTATTTGAAAATTAAAAGTGATTATCCTGTGATTATAACCTGTGAATAATAAATATAGAAAATGAAACTCACAGCGACAGATTATTATTTACGAGACTAAGAAACTTAAAATAGAATTTAAAAAATGTAATTAAACATAACCTTGCAATGGTACTTACGTTAGATTTGTACAGTGACAGAGACATAGGAACAGTTTCCCCTTTGCAGTCATCGGAATAGTAAAGTGAAGAACGAGAACGGGAAACACAAACCGAATATATAGCAGGTTATGGCGTTTTATACGATCAGTAGTAGGACTCCGGGCCGTTTCGCAGTCGAAAATCTAACGGACTTCTTTTTCCATCCACGAACGTTAAAAAAAGAGGTCTATTCGTTTTTCAGCTTTCGACACGGTCTCGGACCCCCATCGCAGTTTCAACAAGCACAATTCCTAGAGAGAAGTGCTGCGCGAACACAAACGTAGTGAACAATGAAATTAATCTGAGTAAATTTGTCATTGGTCAAGCGACGAATTTTATTCCTCTCGAGATAAGACTTCGCTGGTAGAAGTTGTGAAGAAAATTTAGGTCCGCGCAATAAAAAATGCAAATAACGCGAATATCTTGAAAAAGAAGGACATCAGACAAAAAAGAAGGACAGAAGGACAAACATCAAAAAAGAAGGACATGTCCTTCTAAAGAAGGACGTCTGGTCACCCTGGGAAAAGTCGGGTGTTTGTATTGTGCGAACTAATGCGAGGCGGTACATTTTTTAAATGAATTTTAATTTATAGGCCTAAAACTGATGCTACAATTATTTTAGGTTAGAAATTTTAGCTGCACGAGCAAACTAATTGTAGGAAATACGCTGTTTGATCATGACTGCTAGAATGTTTAGCCAATAATGATAGAATTATCTCCCACATTTTCTGTTTGCAGGAGACAGACGGTTTATATATCTTAGCTATCTAGTTTGCAGTTCTACCTAAACTTTATGCACATTCAGCTATATCTCCTCAGCAATATATTTCTAGCTACAACAGCTATACCATTTTTTTCAGAGTAAAGACCCTATTGGGTCCCCATTCGGTTCCTTTTTAAAAAACTAAAAAAAAAAACAGCAAGATCAACTTATAAATTGTTTAAATTCGGATTCTACGTTAAAATTCCCTGTAGAATGTCACGGTATAATCGCAATAGTTTTTTTTTGCAATGGTGAAAAATTAAAAAAATATAAGACGTACTATATAACGCCTGTTGACTGCTACACTTCAAACGCATAATCTGTAAGTAGCAGTCAGCAAGCGTTATAGATGTTATAGATTTTTTTAAACTTTTTACAGCTGCAAAAAAAAGTATTGCCATTATTCCGTGAGTTTCTAATAGAAAATTTAACGTTGTATCCGAATTTCAACGTTTTAAAAGTTGATCTTGCTGTTTTTTTGAGATTTTTAAAAAGGAACCGAATGGGGACCCAATGGGGTCTTTACGGGTACTTTGTAGAGGCTCCATTCGGTTGCTTCGATCCGCCAGGGAATATATAAAGAATAATACGTTTTCACGATTTTAGGAAGAAAAAATAGTTTAAGCAAACAAAAATTGTTTAGAAATGACCAAATATGTGAAGGAACAAGTTCTACTCTCAGTATTCTTCAAATTATTATAATTTACGCCGATGGATAAAAACTTTTCACAATTTGAATGAAGAACGAAATTTTTCAGACAAATTATGATTGTTGAAACCATTGAAAATTATTTTGAAATACAATTAAATATTTTCATGATTTTGGGAACAGAAAATTGTTTAAGAAATTACTAAATATGCTAAAAAATAAGTTATACTCTTAGTGACATTTCATGATTTTTTATTAGCAATCACACCAATCACAAAAGTCGAAGATTTATATTTTATTGGGGTTTTATCATTTTTTAAATTAGAAGTTTTAGCAATATAAACTGTAAAAGCTGCAGTGAGCGGACGTTTTTCAATCTTCTTTTACGCTAGAGTTCAGCTTAAAATCTGTATTCACAGACGATATATTTATTTTGTAAATTTTTAACTCTACTAATTAAAATAATCATTAAATTAAAGTATAGCAAATTTCCATTTGTTAAATACTTGTTACAGAATATTCATACATTTTTTCAAATTTTTGGTCAAATTTGTTGAACGGGCGGAGGAATTAAAGTGTCGATGTAGTAAAAGTTGAGGGTTATTTCTCCTGTTTTGTCACACATTTTTTGTCATTCAGAAAACAAAAAATTTTGTAAGAAAATCAAACTGACATCGTTTTACAAGTATAACGTTAAAAAATGTTTCTGTCTTTAGCTCAACTTTCTGCGATTTTTTCTTGCCGAGTCATAAGACTTCAAAGATTTTTTGCCGACTGATTATAGACATTCATAATTTTTCTATCTTTTTTATTGAATCCTAATTTGTTTCTAATACAACTACTTGCGTTAAAATGAATGTGCTGTAGGGCAGAATCAATTAACTATTTTTATTCAAAATTCATATTTTGTTGTTCAATTTCACTGTTTTTCATTCGAAAAATCAAAATATTATTCACAGAAGCGAGGGTGCGTGTGTGTGTGTGTGTGTGTGTGTGTACGAGAGGTGGCGCTGCGTGCCTTGCTGCGTTCGCTCTCCGCTGCGCCATTCATTCCAGTGCTGCCAGACGAGCGGATTTATCCGTTTTTTTACGGATTTTCCAGCTTGAGGGAGATTTGAAACGGATTTTGTACGGATTTTCTCATGGAAGCGGATTTTTTCGTATTTTTGGTCGATATTTTACGGATTTTTGACTAAATCGCATGTTTTTTATATTTTTTGAAATTACTCAATCCCATTCGTTTTCAAGTTTCGTTCCGAAG
>NC_046663.1:137692090-137705063 GCF_010883055.1 Belonocnema kinseyi
AAAGTTTTGTGGAAATCGGATTTTTACGGATTTTTAGGAACTTCCCCCCACCCTAAACGCTAGTGTATACGGATTCCCCAACGATTTGGTCTGGCAGCACTGATTCATTCCGAGTCTGAACGCCTCGCCGCTAACAGCCTCTGTACTCAAGTGCCTTCTTAAGCAATAAAACCTTTTGAATATCGTGTGTTGCCGTTCAATTCTGCCTGACACCAGCTTCCATCACTTTTCTAGATGAGGACCATGGACATAGGAAACACGGGACTAGACATGCCATTGCGTGGTTGATGCAATGAGGGGGGAGGTCCGCCATTTTTGATGTCCAGCGACAAGCATGGCAGCGCCCGCATGTTTATATTTTCATGCAAAGTTTGTCGGCAAAAATGCTCTTGTGCATAATCAAGTGGCACATCGTAAGATGGCGGCTCTCCCCACTCATGGAATTCTCCCCCCTCCCGTGGATTCAAACCCGCTCGCCAAGTTAGGATGGCATGTCTAGTCCCGTGTTTCCTATGTTCCTGATGGGGACCGAACCATAGAATTATACACTGGAGTCCCGTAGGAAAAGTTTCCGCTATAGAAGACTAGGTGGTCCAAGGGGGCGAGGGAGTGACGCTATTGGTCAGCGGAGCAACTCCACGACAACGCAGGAGTGTATAAAAAAAGCGGACAGTATCCTCGGTGGTTAATCCTGTCGTCTGCTTCAGTCATCTTCTGTCAGTGGCGAAAATTTTGCAGCACAATCGCTTCAGTTCGTTTTCAGTCAATCAGTATTTAGGTAACGTGTTACGTAACCAGGTGTAATCAGGCATTACGAAAATGTCGAGGGAAATTAAGAGGAAGCGTTTATCTTTTGAAGAGACATATAAGTTTTTAGACGAAGTAAAATCTTGAAAGAATTTCAAAATGCAGACTTGAAGTCAGGAAAATCTAAAAATAAAAAGCGTTTATCGTGGAAAATTTTTGATAAAAAACATTGATTTTTTACCATTCATTACTTATTAAAATATATAGTAATTCTGAAAATACTTCAAAAATAATTTTAAATTGGAAAAAACTAAAGCAACTTCTAGATTTCTGAAGATTTGGAAATAAAAATTTAGAGCATTTCAAGGTTCATTGATTCGTTCTTGAATTTAGAGCACTGAAAATGATGACGTGGATTTACATTTTTGGAAGTGAATTTGAATCTTTGAACTCTATAATTTATCAAAGTTAAAAATTCTGAATTTGCAGATTATCTCCATTTCATTGAAACTTGTTTAATGGGAAAATGTTTCTACTTTCAATTTTTTATCTGTAAATTTTTTAGCATTCGATTACAAAATATTTTAATTAACAATGGTTGAAACGTCAATTTAAAAAGTTTAAAACTTAAGAGTTCCAATTTGAGTGCTTCAATTTTCAGTTTCTTTTTATTACTTCAAATGGAAAAACGCTCAGCCTTAGAGTTCGAATTTTTAATTTTATTGACTGTGAAAAATGTTTGCGTACCGAGAAAGACATTTTTGGTTGAAATAGACTAATTAAATTTCAGATTCAAAATTGTTTAGACGCTTATTTTAAATAAAAAAATGAAGCAAGAATTTGGTAATTAAATGAGCCTAGAAAATTATTGATTTCACAAAATAAGTGAGTAATTAAATGAGTCTCTAAAAAGTATTAATTTCACAAAACAGTCAATTTAACATCGTCGATCTGAATATATTTTCCGAGATTTCAATTTAAAAAGGCAGTCGATTTACCGAGTTACATCTTTACATTTTCCTAAGATAGAAATAATAATTTTCTTCGATTTAAATAAAAAAGCTATGAATTCATTCGCATTTTTGGACAATAAGACCTTGAAAAATAACGAGTGACACATTTACAATAAAATGCTGAATTTTGGAAACAAGGAAATATATTGGTATGAAAATCCAAATTAACTTCTCATTCTTTAACATTTGTTCCTAAAAATGTTTAAAAATGGATGATTTTATCTAAAATTATAGAAATTCCTTGTACGTTGCTTGAGTTTATTAATTAAATATCCTAGAATTGTCGACTTTCAACAGTTTGGGGGTATCGGCCCCCCCATACCCTAATCCCCCCCCCGTACGCCTCTTATAACATACGAAATGAGGAAATAAACAATAATAACTAATTTTCATTTATCTATAAAAACCCTGGCGGACCGAAGGAACCAAATGGAGCCTCTACAAAGTACCCGTAAAGACCCCATTGGGTCCCGATTCGGTTCCTTTTTTAAAAGCTCGAAAAAGCAGCGAAATAAACTTTTAAATTTCTGAATTTCGTATTCTACGTTAAAATTCCCTATAGAAGGTCACGGAATAATCGCAATAGTTTCTTTGCAACGGTAAAAAGTTTTAAAAAATATAAGACGTATAACGCGCCTGTTGAATGCTATATTTCAAACGCATCGTCTGTAAGTAGCAGTCAACAGGCGTAATACGTTTTATATTTTTTTTAACTTTTTACAGTTGCAAAAAAAACTATTGCGATTATCCTGTGACTTTCTATAGGAAATTGTAATGTAGAATCCGAATTTCAACCATTAAAATTTGATTTTGCTATTTTTTCGAGTTTTTTAAAAAGGAACCGAATGGGGGCCCAATGGGGTCTTTACAAGTACTTTGTATAGGCTCCATTCGGTTCCTTCGGTCCGCCAGGGAACACGCGTTATCAATCCGAGGCTAGAGAGAAATTACTTTGGATCATAATCATTCATTTCATAATAATTATTTTATATTTCATACTTTCTTTCAGTTTCATCAACAAAGTGTGGTTTTTTTTAATTTGCAGATTCGTTAGCTTACCTTTTTTTTTAATTTCCTAAAATCCAAATCGTTGGTGTTGGTTAAAAAGAAATAGTGTAAAAACAGGTAGTAGTATTTAATGAAAACTTGTTTTATATATAATTCATAAAATATTTAATTTTAACAAATAAAGGAGAAGTGTCTTGAAGAAAAAAGTAGCCCAGCTTTACGATACTTAATTGAACTTCAAACTAATACATGGAACTGGAATTCAAATTATTCATGTTAAAAATATATACTATCACATTTTATAATCAATAATGAATATAAATTGTTATATTAAAAAAATTTTAATAAAGTATATATTATTAAAGTAGTATGATTTTTTATGCCGAATACAGAAAAAATGTTCTTATTTCATTCGTATGAAGCTGGAAGAAATCAAACGCAAAATATTTCTGCTTAGAAGCTTATAGGCCTTTTTCCTTTCTTTAGTTCAGTTTATGAAAAAATTCTTACTGAATATCGCACTGTATACATTTTACGTAATTGCATGTGTTCTTTTTCTATTTTCTATTAAGGGATCGTCCATAAATTACGTAACGCGTTTTTCTTTTGTTTGAATAAAGACGAGCATGAAATTGATGTGAAGTTGAGAAAGACGCAACGATATAAACAAAAGAAAAAAGTGTTACGTAATATATGGACGATCCCTAATTGATTTACGGAGCATGCGTATTTTGTGTTATAGAATCATTTTAGAAGCATTATTTCACGTCATATTGTACATAAAATTAATTATTGTAAATTTTTTAATATTGTTGTTGTAAAGGGCCGCGCATGTCAAAGACGCGGACTTTATGTAATGTGCCGAGTTCTGTTAGTGCTAATCCTGAAAAGGAACCGAGAAATTTAAATCTCTAATAAAATACAAAAGAATTGTGAGATTGAAAGTGACTAAAGAATTTATCAGTAAAAACTCTCCCACAACTAACTCTGGATTCACAATTTAAGAACGCGAACTCTAGTCCAAATTTAGCGCCGAGTACAGAATCTACAGCTCAACGAGAGAAGCTGCAGACGGTTTCCGAGTAGAATATTATCTGCGTAGGCTCCGTTCAATCGTACTACACACACCCCGTCAGTCCACCCTCAAGCATCCCCACTCTCAGTTGCAGGCCCCGTCGGGGTGAGTCCACTTTCCGAAGTTACACGATTAGAAAAAGACCCTCCCCGAAGATAACTGAACTTTTACAATTAAATCTGGTATTTTTATGGATATCGAAAATAAAAGAGAATTTCACACTCGTAAATTTAAAAGTTTCCTGAACGTGCTTAACCGAATCTAAGTAAATTGTCAAAATAGATGTTCCTGCGAATTCTGTTAACCCTGACCACTTTAGGGACCTATGCTCTCTAAACTAATTTATTTTTACCCTGCCATACAGACTTAGTTCTTCTTCCTTACTCCTAGTACAAATGAAATTCAAGGACTTACAAAAAGTCTTAAAACTAAATTTACAAAGATAAATAAAATATTATACTTACTAAGTAAATGTACGCGCTTTCCCAAGGTCTTTTCTTAATGATTATTAGCTCTGTACGTGAGAACTTTGTATTTTGAAGAATTCTAAAATCTTCCGTCGTAAAATCTTTGTAAATTTCCCCGCGTAATTATTCGAAAGCTCCCGTATGAAAGATTCGATTAATTTAATCGAATAAGATCGAGCGAGAAGCAATCGCGATAGTCGCTTGTTACAGCGTACCTCTTGCAGTGCCGTTCTGGTGAGAAAATTTCGCACATAGAAACTTTAATCATTAAGGATCCGCCAACTTTTTTAGTTGGATAGAGCTGGTTCTGACCATAGTGGTGGCACTCCCATGCTCCCATGCATAGTGGTGGCACTCCCATGTATCTTTTTGAAGACATTAAGTTTTAGTGTTAGGGCCAACGCTAGATTAACTAAGAGTCAGTAAGATTCACTGCGCATGTGTAACCACAATATTTTCAATTATTTTGACATCTCGAAAATAAACATTAGTCGAAGTGTCAAATTGAATAATTTCTGGTAATTTTACCACTTTAAGAGTAGATCTGATTATTACCTACTCCCAAAGTAACGTTTTCACTTACAATAACGAATATCCACTTTCAGTATGGAATTTAACTTTTAGGTTATTTAAGTTTCGAGACAGATTTTGTAAAATTACAAATGCATTATGAATTTTAGGTGTTGGTATTTTAACCAAAAATATTCGTGCTTTTATTCAAGATGTTAACTTTATCTACATGAGAAATGTGAATAATGGTGATTTGACTAGAAATTGTCAATTTCCCGTGCAAAGAAGGAATACAGTAGAAAGCAGTTTTTTGAATTTAAAAAATTATTGTTTTACATTTTTGATCAATTACGCAAATAAATTTTTCCATAATTTGTACCATTCTGAAATACGCTCTTTTACGCATAATTTTATTTTTACCAGTTTATCATTATTTTCCGCAGCTTTAAACCTTTACAATTACTTGTACTTATACTACGTTCAGATGTGTGTAAGTACGCTGCGTTGTCAATGATCAAATTTAAGGACGTGAGATTACGTTGAAAAAAGGAATTTTTAACAGTTTCTGTACTTTTACAAGCGTCAAAAAATTTAACACTCTGAAAGTAGGTCCATTTGTTACCTACTCTGAAAGTCACAGATTCACCAGCAGAAACTGTGCTTTTACAAAGCCTTGCTATATTGTTAGTCTAAAAGTGGGCAAGTTACAAGATTGGTTGGAACTTCTAGTATGCAAGTGGTATTCACCCTACACTGAGAAAACTATATCGCATGAATAACAATATATACCGTAATTCCTGCACTATATATCGGAATTATCGCATTATAATAGCGCAAAATCGTGATATCGTATGTACATTGCAAGTTTTTACAGTATATACCGCATAATTGTACAATCTATAAAGTAAGAATTTAAGTTTATTACGCTGTCACATTGTATTTCTTGTTTTGTGAACTCGCGAGGGTTCAAGTAGTCAGCAAGCGATCACAGAAAAAATTAAAGATAAAGTTTACATCCATTCCAGGTGAAAGATTCACTGGAACAAAAATTAACCTTGCTAGATAAACTTTACATGAATCGAAGATAATTTCCGATTTTTAACCTTGCCTGGATAATCTTTCATTTTATAATCGCTCTATTTTTATTCGAGGTGTAGCGACAATTAGGAAGCCAGCGCTATCCAGCGTCGTTTAACTTCATTAAATTTAAGAGAAATGGGGATTCCCATCTGTCAGTTACATTTTGCGCTTTTGCTAAATGATATTCTAACCTCAGTGAAACTTTCTCCGAAATGTGTTTAATCATTAACCATTGCAGGTTTTACCTGCAGTAAATTTTTACTTTTTTTGTGATTGTTTTAAATCTGGTGTCCCGATCTATAGCTCGAACTGACTCATACTCTGCCTTTTTCTCATTGCAGTACGTTATCATATTGCGCTTTCTTGCAATATAGAGGTTTTGCGAAATCATGTGCGATATCTTTTTCTCCGTGTATAATCAGAGTAGTAAAATTGCACCAATTTTTTGTTGGTTATTTTACCATTCTAAGTGGTAGAATTTTTTTATTTTTTACAGTGTGGTTCTTATTTTATGCACAAAATAATATCCAATTTTAAGGTGCATTTCGTTAGCGTGTCTTTATGATATTGTAATGACGTCGTATGATCTGACGGTTTTTTTACGATATTGTAAAGACACCATAACAACATGGACATAGGATGTCGTAAAGTTGTCGCCAAATTTTGTGCCTACTTGGTAAATGAGGTATAATCTTGGCTACGAATCATTTGCACCAAAAAGCCTACTACTGCGAGCAAAAATATATTAATTTACGAAACCAACTTCACCCTGTTTAGAGTGTCTTGTTCTAGAATGTTGTGAAGTCAGTTTTGTTCATTCAAATATTTCTACTCGCAGTGGTTTTGCTTTCGTATATGATAGGTAGTCAGATTCATAACTTATCTAGCACGCTCCTACTTGTCAGTAATGTTGGTTTCTATTTTATTTTTGCTTTTTCTTTAGCAGTTTTCATTTATTTTTACATATGGATTCATCGTTGAAAAAAGCTATGTTACCGACTGATTATTATTACTATTTTAATTTATAACCAATATGTTGCGATTTACATTTTATTAGTAATACCTGTATTATGTACATCGAAACTTCCGTAACGTCATTCAAGAATTGCGAATTAGGAATTGATAGGCTCTAGAAATATTCCTCTTCAACTCTTATATAGATGGCAGCTTTTGGTGCTACTGTTTCGTTCAATTTAAATTTTTACTTTTTTTAAAAAATGTTGTTATAAACCTCCCAGTTTTCACTTAATCTTCGGCACACTGATACGAACTGACTATCTTGGTATGTAACGATCCCTGCTAATCTGCAAATAAAAAATATGACAATGAATAATAATCTTAAGTTTTTCATACTTAGAAAAATAAATAAAAGTAAGCCATTTGCCTGTATCTTTGATTCTGCAAAGAAATGTAAGCAGGGATGTCAGTGGGTTTACACATTAAAAATGACTGCTGCTCGTTCCGAATACTAATAACTTTCAAATCAATATATAATTGATTATTTAACGTAGCTGTAACTTTTAGAATACGACAGGCACAATAATTCGCTTTACACTCCTGGTTTGTAGCATTCGATGTTAACACAATCGATTCTGCCAGTGTTGCGACGCCCTTTTCCCGTATTAGTTCTTCCGCTGCGTACAATTTGGAAGCTGATGTTGCTGCCTCATGTCCTGCCTCACAAACTTCGGTTCTGTAAATGCTTGAAACGCCTTTTATGAGATGACCCCACCTAGATAGGTAAATAAATCAACCGTCCTTAGTTGACCAGGTAATAATTAATTCCTTAAATAATCAATAAAGTTTTTAACAAAAATCTCCTACTCCATAAAATTACCAGCTATTACATTTAATCTAGAAACTGCGATAATTCACAACTTTTTTTCTAAATTGCTTACAAAGTCATGGGAAATATTCGAATTTCCCATAAATCATTTTTTGTATTTCAATTTATGACATAAATGGTTGAAAATTAACAATAATACGTAAAAATAGACTTTTTTGATTTTTTGATCATTTTTGGGGTACTGTGGGGTAGTTTCCAGAATTTGTGGAATAATATTGTGGGGACATGTACAAAGACCAGTTTTTAATAGTTCTCTTGGGTGACTGATTTCAATTTTCAATTTTTTTGCGCTTTTACCGGATAAAAGTTGAGGCCTTCATCGTTAAATTTGATAGGGGTAGTTTATACACTGAAAAAAATGTGGGCAAGCAGCTGTCTTCTTATTGGCAACGTAGCGCCACCACGACAGTTGATGTAGCGGCCAGACCACTTTTAAGTAAGTTACAGTACCAAACGTGCAAGAAAATCCTATCCCGTGTGTTGGGAACGCAGCATTCCCACAAAAGCGAATTAAATTGCCCTACGAGTATAAACTATAACTGTATAACTCCGCGCGAAACTCGACTTGGGGATTCCGTGCTCCCGCCTGAAGGGAGTGTTACTGTACCAATACTGCTGGGATTACAGCTCTCCCAATGTGGGAACAGAGCGTGCCCAATGTGAGAGAGGATGTGTACCAAGTTGCAGGTGAGCAGCGCGCAACGCATTTGGTATTCCAGCTCTACTACGTGTGCGAGCAGATCACCCAAAAAATTTTCAGTGTACGGTTATGGATTATTCAGGATCATTGAATATTATGTTTAATTCATAAAATACAATTTTTAAAATGTTTCTGGGGAAAAACAATTGCCTAAACAAATTCAGTTTGTTTAAAAACAAAGGAAAATGGTTAATATATTCTTTCTATACACTCAAAAGTTAGCAAACTAATTTGAATACTTTCAAAATTTAATGCAATTATTCCGAAAAAAGTAGCATAGGATACCAACTTGAGAAAAAGTTGAAGCCTGGCTCAATTTTGGAAAATAAATAATAATTATTTGTTTAAATAATCACATGTTAAAATAAATGTACTACTCTAAACAAATACTAAATATTATATTTAGGGTGACCATAATTGATTTTCGGAAAGTAGGACAAAAAGCTTTGAAAAATGAGGGCAAAGTAGGACACACACTTATTTTAAGAAGAGAACAAAGTAGGATATAATTGTTTGAAAAATATTGCAAAGTAGGACAGAAATGTTTGAAAAAAAGTACTAAGTAGAACAAAACAGTTGAAAACAGGACAAAGTAGGGCATGCTAGAATACAAAGGATTAAATAAAAAAGAGAATTTTCGAACATATTTTTTAAATGAACTGTTTTATTAAATTTTATCAACGCTTAACATCTGATATTTTTATTTTAGAAACCTAATGCATTCTAATCAATATCACAAATGCACACATGCATTATTTCGTATAGTAGTAGTCAAATGGTATTGAATGATAACATTTTGTACAAAAAAGGTCCAAAAGTTGATGAGAAAATAAAAAATCATCATTTAAAAAATTCGGACGAAAATCCGGTCAAAGTAAAAAATCATGTTGAACAATTCACACAAGCCCTAAAATGAAGACATGTCCGGGGAAATCCGGACGGATGGTCACCCTAATTATATTACTTCCTCCTGCTTTCCCAAGCAATCCGTTTACTACCGTGTTCACTATACCTACACTGTTAAAAATGATATTAAATATAATATATCAAGCATATGAAAAGCCATCAAGAGCGTGTATATTAAATTTCATTTACATTTCTTTCAACCACTTACAAGAAACATCATATAATTTCATTTTTCACAAATTAAAAATAATTTTAGCTGTAATTTTTTATTCTAAATAATAAAACATAATACCTCCTTTCTGTTAACCAAAAATAAAATTGGATTTCAAGTCGAAAAGTTCAATTAAGCAAATAAATAACACACTTAACCTACAATTAACTGTATTCGCCTTAAATTAGGACCATTTAGAGCGAAATAAGACAACAAATTCACCCCTATATTGCACTTTCATTATACATAACAACTGAGTCGACGAATTCTAGATTATTAATTTAATTGAGAATATTTGACAAGATTAAAAAAAATGAAAGCAGGTTGAGTTTTCATGCACATTACTATACTGACCTGCATATTAGATGTAATAGAGATGTATATTAAATTCACTACAGATTTTTTAACAGTGTATACATTAGATTTTGCGATTGAAATATTGCGTTAAACCATTCACCCGTTCAGACGTAGTTTGGCGGTGACTTATTTGTCAGTCGTTTGAAGCGTCTTACGGAACACATTCTTATTACGGCTTGCTAGCAAAATCAAATTACAAAAATTATTTGTGCAAAAATATAAGAGAGTTACTGAATTTTGGCTTTCAAATTTTTGATTCAGCGATCCTAAAATATTAAGCAAATAGCGAATTTCTTTCGATTTCATGTGGAATTCATTGCGATCACTACAGATAATTAATTAGGAATGAACTTCGCTTTCAAAATATGGGATTCTTTTAGAGCCTGTAGTTTAGAGTACCTGCATTATTAGAATATTAATTTCCAAGTTTCATTATAATTTACTATTTATCATAAAAAATATCTGCCGATCCATGATAATTTGTTCACCCTGGGTAATTGGTGTTATATGAAGAATAAAACGAACAAAAGACTTCTTTTTTTAGAAAATTGCTGAATGAATTAAATTAATTTTTCATTTAACTTAGTTTTTGAAATACAAAATTTATTTTTGCAAAAATATAAAAGTGTGGCTTGCACATTTTAATTATTTTTGCCATTTTTACCACTAAATATTCCAAAATATACACCAATATTCCTCAAACGACCGCAATTAAATTCCAAAATTTATTTTTGCAAAAATATCAAAGAGTGCCTCACAAACTTGGAGGTAACACGCAAATTTTAAATATACTTTACTTCTTTCATTTTGACCATCAAATATCGAAAACTGCCAACAAATGACCTTCAAACGGCGAAGAAATGGTTGCAATAATAAAGTTGGATTGTATTATAATTAAATACGTGCAATTATGAAATAATTTGCGATGTAGAGTATTTCTTGCTTTTAAACTTTGCCCCAACTGTATATGCGTGGAAACAGCTGCGCGTGACGCCCTAGATTTGTTTGAGTATCTAATATTATTCACAATTTTAACCACCAAATATTAAAAACCAGCATCAAATTTTCGCCAAATGAGTACCGAAAATTCCCAAAGATTATTTTTGCAAAAATAGTTAAAGAGTGCCCTGCCACCATCGAAGTACCACGCAAATTTTGAAAATAGTTTACTGTTTTTTAATTTTGACCACAAAATATCGAAAACGGTCAACATATGACCTTCAAAGGACCAAGAAATGACTCCACCAATAAAGTTCTATTGTATTATAATTAAATACGTGCAATAATAAAATCATTTGCGATGTAGAGTACTTCCCTACCGAAAAGAATCTTTGAGTATATACTAAAAATTCTTTAGGTCAAAGAAGCTCAGAGAAATTCTCCGCAGGTACTCAGGTAGATATTTTTAAAGGTCCAGGAAGCTCGTTTAAATGGTCTGAAGGCTTTAAAATATCCTTTCCGAAATTGAAATAAGAATACGATCATAAATAACAATCAGGGAGGCTATCTCAATAGAGTAGTCGACACTCAAGGGTCCTTTGTTAAGCTTTCGGATTAAAATTTAGAAGTAGATTTTTTTAAATTTCATAGTTAACAGCCTAAAACATAATAATTCGGAATCTACGGGTTTCGATGACTTCAGATATCTAACATTTTTTTTAATGCTTAAAATTGGAATTAATAGAACGTTTCTCGTAAATGGAATGAGATACGCCAAAAAAGGCGACATTTTTTAATTCAACTAGAAAATTGTATATCAGTATATAAGTTATAATTATAAATAAGTATAATGAGAAAATTCATAAATTAAAAAAAATTTTAATAATTTCCCTGGCGGACCGAAGGAACCGAATGGAGCCTCTACAAAGTACCTGTAAAGACCCCATTGGGCCCCCATTCGGTTCCTTTTTAAAAAACTCGAAAAATCAGCAAAATCAACTTTTAAATTGTTGAAATTCGGATTCTACATTATAATTCCCTATAGAAGGCCACGGAATAATCGCAATAGTTTTGTTTACAACGGTAAAAAGTTTAAAAAAATATAAGACGTATAACGCCTGTTGACTGCTACACTGCAAACGCATCGCCTGTAAGTAGACGTCAACAGGCGTTATACGTCTTATATTTTTTTTAACTTTTTACCGATGTAAAATAAACTATTGCTATTATTCAGTGAGCTTCTATAGGGAATTTTAACGTAGAATCCGAATTTTAACAATTTAAAAGTTGATTTTGCTGTTTTTTCGAGTTTTTTAAAAAGGAACCGAATGGGGACCCATGGGGGTCTTTACGGGTACTTTGTAGAGGCTCCACTCGGTTCCTTCGGTCCGCCAGGGTTGAAGAGAAATTTAAAAAGGGAGAGCGGATTAGCCACGACCAACTACTGTAAATAACTCTGCCCGCCCGGTACGTGACGAATACAAAAGAAACATTATATTACCGTCGCACCACTCTTAAAAGGATCTTGAAAAGGACCCAAATCTCAAACTATCTCCGAGACTATTTTGTTTCAAATCGACTTTGTTTATAGACTCAAATGGGCCAAGCTATTTCGCTTACGAAAACTCAGAGATTTCTTTCGGTAGGGTTCTTGCTTTTAAACTTTGCGCCAATACTACAGCTTTTTCAATTTTAACCACCAAATATTAAAAACCACCACATAATAACCACCAAGTTATCCCACCAAAAAAAGTTTGGATATTTATGGTTGATGTGCCAACTTCACGGACATCTCCCCGACCTTTTCTACAGCAGTTGTTGTCGCTTACACGCAGGTGGGTGCTTCCACTGTACTGTCCATGCAAAAAATGTGTCACGAGAGTTGAAAGCGGCCATATGGCGGCGCTAGTAGTAACTTCGTTCTACAAAACCATACTGTACCAAAGATATTATAAACGTAGATGCGGTGCGAGCTTAGTTACCCGCCATAAATATAGACGGCGCGTCCGGCGAAAAGTCACTTCCCCTCTACCCACCGCTCCCCGTAAATAGCACCCACCCATATAGTTTGCCAAGAGCCACTTGGAGCGCTGTAAGCAACTCTCGGCACACCT
>NC_046663.1:137705163-137706490 GCF_010883055.1 Belonocnema kinseyi
TGTAAATTATATCATTTTGAACAGATCTAGAATCACCTTGTAAAATCAATCACTGTTTAGTTTTTAATACTTGAACTGCAGTTCAATTTTCAAATTTACTTTAAGTTTCTGATTTTTCCCGGTCGCGAGTGAAGCTTAATATTTAAAACAATTTTTTTTTTTGAAATTGTAATTTTCGGTTGTAACTTACGGGATAATAATTTTATTCTTTGAAAGATTTTCTACAAATCTTGGTGATAATTTCTACATTCTCATTAAAAATGAGAAGGTATTAGTTTTTTATGAAAAATAACTTTTTCGGATTTTATCA
This sequence comes from Belonocnema kinseyi, assembly GCF_010883055.1. NCBI lineage: Eukaryota > Metazoa > Arthropoda > Insecta > Hymenoptera > Cynipidae > Belonocnema > Belonocnema kinseyi. The sequence continues at coordinate 137,705,474 of NC_046663.1, forward strand.
AATGTCGACGTTTTGAGGCCCCGTGAGTCAGAAAAACAAGTTTTTACGTCGGGGTCTGTTTGTCTGTCCGGCGTCGTCGTTGTTGTTGTCTGTAAACCGGATAATTTTCGAAAGATTGGTCCGATTGAATTGGGCTTTGACACACTGTTCGAGGGACCAAAAAGAAAGACCGAGTTTGTTAAACAGCCATTTTTGATAAAAATCCAAAAAGTTGAAGCTTTTTCAACATTTTTGAGACCACTTTTTTTCAAAATTTGAAAATTTTATCGACTATTTATGGAAAAAAGTCAAGAAGCGAAAAACGCTACTTTTTCAAGGGCCCATGATTATTTTATCACATTCTCATCCAGAATGAGAAGAGTTTTATGTGAAACATGATTTTCGCGAATTTCATTAAATTTCGACGTTTTGAGGCTCCTTGAGTCAGAAAAACAAATTTTTACATCGGTATCTGTCTGTCTCTCTGCCGTCTACGTCTTCGTTAATGTGGTTGTGGTTGTCTGTATATCGGATAACTTTTGAAAGAATAGTCGGATTGGATTGTGGTTTGACACACAGATTTTTTTATTTTAAGAATTGTATGTAAAAATTGTTCAATTTTTATTTTTATTACAAATATTTTTCTTCAATTAAATATTTACGATAAAAGTGTTTCGAAGAGATTTTTTTTTAATCTTTCAAGGAATAAAATTAGTATTTATAGGTCGACAAAGGTTTGTTTTCTTTACCAAATTTGGCTTTCGTCTAAATTTCTCTAGTTGTTTTTACTGTAGTACAATTTACGTTAGCATCTCGGGCGAAGAAATCCATTCTATTGTTTGACAAATATTCTTTGTAAATCAATATTTTTCACAGAAAATTACCCTGAGTGACAGAACGAAATCGGAAACGATAAGAGGTAATTTATTCAGGAACAAGCTTTTTGAACAAAAGTGACCCTGAGTGAACCTTTAATATATATTTAATAATTTTTACAAAAATCAGGCGTTATTTTCTTACAAAAAAAAATAATTTGTG
>NC_046663.1:137706500-137706712 GCF_010883055.1 Belonocnema kinseyi
TAGATAAAACTTGAAGTTGTATGATTTTAATTTGTAACTAAATCATTTGAGAGGTTTCAATCTAAAATTATCGAACACTACCCATTAAAAAATTCAGATGAAATATTTAAATAGCTTTAAGGGCATGCGACACAGTGGGATTCCTACATTACCAACCTCTTTTTTCCATTGAACAAAATTTTTTTGTGAACCATAGAACTTTTTTGGTAAAT
>NC_046663.1:137706812-137710484 GCF_010883055.1 Belonocnema kinseyi
ATTTGATTTACAAAAAAAGTTCTATGGTTCAAAAAAAAAATTTGTTCAATAGAAAAAAGAGGTTGGTAATGTAGGAATTCCACTGTGTCGCATGCCCTTAAATTGGAAATTATTCAATATATTCTGAAGACTACAAATTTAAAATGTCTAAATTATTAAGGCTTTAAATATTTTTGAAATTGGTGTTCTGGAGTCTAAATAGCACTTATTCTTTTATTAAGAAATCACAACCAAAATTGTTAAAAAAAAGTTTTTAAAAGAGTTTTAAAAACCTTAAAAAAGGTCAGAGGTTTTAATAGTTCAATATATGTGATAGCATCTCTTTAAATATGAAATTAGTCTATACTTTTTCATATTTGAGCTACAATTATTCCATTTTAGAGTTATAAATTACAGTCGTGAAAAACCAATAAAATGTTTTAATTAATTTATATATAAAACAGAAAACCTTTGTATAATTCAACCTGAATGCAGCTGCAAAAATTTAATTTGAAATGCGTTGAATTCAAGGTATAGTTTAAAAAGAAAACTGAAAGCAAAGGATCGACTTTCAAAAGAAGCGAAAGAAAGTGACTCGCTGGATTGCAAATGAACATAGAAAATGGTGTATTTTCGCATTTAAAATTTCTAAATTCAAACTTTTTCGCCTTTTAACAATTTCGAAAAATTTCTAAAAATTCTGAAAATTCAAACAATAAGGCTGTATTCTGAAAATGAAGCAATTTTAACGTTAAAATTCAAGTTGCTAAACTGAAGGCATAAAAATTTGCAAATTTTACCATTAGTGTTATGTAAATTGTATTGGTATCTTAAAAAAGTATAAATAGTTCTTAAATTAGTTTTTAAATTTTCTGCAGTTTACCTTTTTACATACCTAGATGTCAAAAAAGCATACCCAATTTTTTCAAATTTTAATCACTTATTTTCTAAGAGAAAATCACCTCTGTTTACCAGACACTGAAATGGATTAGAAAAAAATGGCCAAGACCCAGGAATAAAAATTGGATGTACAGCGAATTTTTAAATTTTTAATTGAGATTATCTTTAACTTTGTCATATCAAAAATTTCCATACAGATTTCTTTTTAATAATACTGTAGGAAAAAATCAACAAGATCGAGCGCCGAAATTATAATTAGAGCAAATTTTCTGTAATTCTATGGGGACGGCTGAAATATCCCGAAAACTAAAATTTCCGACTCGGTAAAACTCTCTGTCCCAAAAAATACAATTCAAAAACTAATAAAATTCCTGAACAGTTTATAATATTAACGAATTTGAAAATTCACAAATAATAAGACTCCCCAAATAAAATTGTTTCTTAATCAATATTAATTATTTATTAAAAGTACGATAATAAAATATTGTTATCAAATTAATTTTTGTTTAATATTTAAAGTGTTAAAAATTATTGTTTGAATTTAAAATTAAAATTATACAAAAAATTTTATCAACAAATTAATATATAAAAACACGTGTTTTTTAATTAACATTTCGATTTTTCAGAAGAACTTTTGTGATTTAAAAAATACTATATACATTTTCAACCACAATATGTTATCCAGAAATATATTTTGTTTTAATTATTATTTTTAATTTAAATAATAATGTTTAAATACTTCAAATATTAAAAAAGTTGTTTCTTCGGCATAAATATTTGATTATTTCAAATAAAAAAAAAATTGTAAAAGAAAAATGCTTTCAGCACTTGTTTATCTTGAAATGTCTTTCTATAATACTTTTTTTAAAATTAAAAAGTATGATTTTTCGAGAACATTTTTTTATAATTAAAAAAAACTGTACGAAAACCTTGATCAAGCTTCAGATCTGAAAAAATTCAGCGATACATACATGTCAAACTTTTCTAACCTCAAAATATTTTTCTACTGCTTTACCGTCATATTTTACGAAGAATGAGAAAACAAGAATTCGACTTTGTAGTACGATGAGGGCAGCACCTCGATAGGGCAGAAAATGTGATGTCCTATGTATATAATTCCCCACTTCGACGCCCCGTACCGCATCTACGTTTATAATATCTTTGCGTCAACTATGGGGTTTTGGATTTATTCGAAAAGAAGCTTGGCTTACTTCTTCAATTTACTAGCTTTTTTAATCTTCAATAACTTTGGACCTAACTGAGATATTTATTGTTTTTTTCTTCTGATTTTAACAGAGTTTACTGTCTTATTTTGGAACCCATTAGAAACTATAAAAAAGCTTCAGAGTTAATAAGATAGCGGTGGTTTTTCTAAAAATATGAAAAGTTGCTTTTAAAAAAAAACCCACAATTATATCGAGGCGTTCTAACGATAGGATGCCAACGCACGCGATCGACAAGATGATACTTAACTAAAAATATTAACAATAAAAAGCTAACCAAGAATTAAGCACTAGAAAGTTTTAGATCGCGGAATTGAACAAGATGAAGCTATAGGTTGGCCAATTCTATAAGATGCTAGCTCGCTCCATCAAAACATTAAAGTGCTTTACTCACCTGAGATAGAACTTTCATGATTTGATGAAGCGAGTGAGCACCTTTTAGTTTTAGCCAACTGCTAGCCTCATCTTGCTCAATTACGTGTTCTATAACGCGATTTGACAGAAAAAAGTCAATCGAGAATCGTAAAAATGCATTTCTGAGAATTAGAATCTCATTATTTTAGCTTGAAATGTAAGGGTGGCGCTAAACGCACCTCATCATGATAGGTTAACTTAACATTAAATTATGTGACGTCAGCAATGCTATTGGCTAGAAGGACAATTCCCACCCTTTTTAGGTAAAAACCGAGGTTATAAATATATGCAAGAACATAGAAAAGCTTCTTAAAATTTCTGGGAAAATTTAGAAGAGAGTGAGGTAATTTTTTTTAATTTTGGAAACATACAAACCCTAACAGACCGAAAGAACCGAATGGAGTCTACAAAGTACCCGTAAAGACCCCATTGGGTTCCCATTCAGTGACGTTACAAAGTCTAATTGATTAAAAAATATCACATTTAAGAGTTGGTTATTTCATTGTATTAGAAAAATATATATAAGGATTTATCATATTCCTTGTTTGTCATATATAGATATAATAATTATATTAATTATACAGTAGCATTATATTGTAAAGCGGCAATATAAAAAAATAGCTCTTTATCACTATATTTTAAAGTGTTTGAATATCCGGGACTAATACAAAATAGCGAAAGAAGGAATAACTAAATCATAAATTAGCAACAACAAAAAATTGACAAATTATAAAATAAACAAATTGTTAAATTCTCATAAATATTTCTATTTCTGTAATTTAAGTTTGACGAAATTTAAAATTTCCGAAAATAATGAATAAATGTATTTTTAATAAATAAATAATATTGACCACATAACTGTTTTCTCAATTTCTGCAATTCGGGAATTTTCTAGTTTGTATATCTTATCATTAGAAAGCATTCAGCCTGGAGTTTTATTATTCGGGAATTTTTAAATTCGATAATATTGTAAACTGTCCAGAATTTCATTATTCTAGAATTTTTTAATTCGGTATTTTTAGGTTTCAGCATTTTGTTATTTCGGGAAGTTTACAGTGTTGAAAATATTACAAAAATTTAAAAAGATTTATAAAATTGTAAAAAAAGCTTGTAGATTCAAAATCTTCATCTTTTGAGGCATTTAAAACTCCTGAAA
>NC_046663.1:137710584-137716590 GCF_010883055.1 Belonocnema kinseyi
TTTTGAAGTATTATTTCAGTATAAAATATTCCATTTTTAATCTATTTCGTTTGGAAATAAAAAAAAAACAATTTTCAATAGTAAACAATTTGAAAATGAATTATCGCAATTTCAGAGCGACAAATTTAAACTTGGAATGTTACGAATATAATTGTGCAATCTTTTTATTTGTATTTCGAAGGTAAATGTATTTCATTTTGATACTTAAAGAACAGTTAAATAAGCATTAATTTAGAAAAAAATCAAATAAGCTGGAGGTTTCTGAATGTTACAAAGAAAAGAACAAAATTTGGAGCTCCTCAAGAATTTTGAAATACTAGGAAAACAATAAAAATTTCTGGGTAGATTTAAAATGATTTTTGATTTTGAAAAAGTACATAACTCAAAGAGAATGTTTAAAAATATTTCAATACATTTTAAAAGATTTACAATATTAGAAAAAATCTGGAAGCTCTTGAAACAATTTTGTGTGCAGGATTTACAAAAATGTTAAGAAAAATGGGAATCAGTCTAAAAGACATTTAAAATTTCCGAAAAATTTTTTTAATAATTTTAAAAGCTTTGAAATAATTTAAAAGAGAATAGATACTTTTGATGATTTTGAAATGTTTTCAAATGTTGACTTTTTATTTTGAAAAATTATATAATTTTAAGAGGAGGTATAAAAATATGGGACCACTGACGAAAATTCCGAAAGGGATGAATGAAAAATCCCAAAAAATAATATCTCCGACACCTGAATAATAATTTTATAAAAATTGTATTAAAAAATACATTCAAAAACACGTGTGCTTTGAAAGAAAAAAATGTTCTGCCTAAATTTTCTTCGTACCTACATAATAAAATTTTTGAAACAAACTTTGCAGGATTCAATTCAACAACGATTTATATCAAAATTTATTTTTATTATTTTTTTTTATTAATAAAAAATTCGATTTTTCAGAACTTTTTTATATTTTTTTCAAATACTACGCACTTTTTCAAACAAATTTTTTCATCCAGAAATATATATTCGATTATTGTATTTTCAATAAATAAATAATATTAAGGAAACAATTTTTTAAATTGTTTAAATTCAGGAATTTTCTAGTTCGGATATTTTATGATTCAGGCATTTTCTTTGCGGATGTTTAAAATTCGGTAATATCTTATTGTCTGGAATTTTATTTATTTTATTTTTCGGGAATTTTCCAATTCGACTTTTATATTTCGGGACTTTTATAATTTCGGGACTTTTATAATTTCGGGTTTTCATTATTGGTTATTTTTCAGTGTACGAATTTTACAGTGTCAGGAATTTTATTTTTCGGGATTTTTCAGTCGCTTTTTCCGAAAAATAATATTCCCACATCACTGTAAAAATTCCGAAATTATAACATTGCAATGTTAAAATTTCGGAATTTTTACAGTGATGTAGGAATTTTATTTTTAATTTTCCAATTCGGGACTGAGGAAAAGGCTTTTTAAATGTTAAAAGTTCCTAAAAATTATTGTTTGAATTAAAAATAACAATAATTGAACAAATGTATTTTTGGATAAAAAAAGTTGTTTGAAAATGTCCATTTTATTTTTGTACATTACAGAAAACGCTCGCAAAAATAAAATTATTATTTAAAAAAATTAAAATATCACATTTTTATACAATTATTGTTATTTTAAATTAAAACAATAATTTAAAAAAATTAAACATTAAACCAAATTTCTATAATGAAAATATTTGATTATTGTGTTTTTAATAAATAAATAATATTGACTACATAACTGTTTTCTCAATTTCTGCAATTCCGGAATTTTCTACTTTGTATATTTTATTATAAGACAGCATTCGGCCTGGAGTTTTATTATTCGGGAATTTTCAAATTCGATAATATTGTAGACTGTCCAGAATTTCATTATTCTAGAATTTTTTAATTCGGGATTTTCAGGTTTCAGCATTTTGTTATTTCGGGAAGTTTACAGTGTCGAAAATATTTCAAAAATTTAAAAAGATTTATAAAATCATAAAAAAATCTTGAAGATTTTGAGGCATTTAAAACTCCTGAAAAACTTAAATAGTAATTTGAATTATATATATTTCGAGTCAGCTGTATCAATTATAATGATTTAAAGTTTATTTTAAAATATATTTTATGGAATATGATATTTTTTATGAATGTGACAGTGAAATTCCGTTCGTCTAATTTTGTTTGCCAATGCGAAACGTAATCTGGCTTGGAACTGTCGTCTTAACATTTTAAAATCGAAAGAACAATTTTCTTATCACTTGGAATTATAATTATATTTTTATAAAAATGTTAGAATATATAATCATTAAGAAATATAATACCGTAATATAAATTACTCATCGACTTATATTTGTGGTATTTATTAAAAAACCCAAGTTTTGCAAATTTATAAATGTAAAAATGTGTTAATTGGCAATTTACTTTCAATCCAAATGTTTCTTGTCCAAGCTAAGTTTACCTTCAGTGCGCCTCAAAGGTGTGCCGAGAGTTGCTTACAGCGCTCCAAGTGGCTCTTGGCAAACTATATCGATTGGTGCTTTCTACGCGGAGCGGTGGGTTGAGGGGAAGTAACTTTTTTCGCCGGACGCGCCGTCTATATTTATGGCGGGCAACTAAGCCCGCACCGCATCTACGTTTATAATATCTTTGGTTAACGCCAATTTAGCTTACCTTCAGTTCCTTGCCTGATCCAATTAGTTTGTAAGGCTTGTGAATAACGAATATCTGCATATCTTATAGGTGTTATTTATGTACTACATGCATTAATATATACATGACACTAAAAATTTGCATGTATGATAGTACATATATTGGATGTTATTTAGGTGTGCATTTTAGAAAAATACAGTACAAGTCTGATAACTTTCCAACTTCGGGGCTGTAGAGGCGGAAAATTCCCGGAATTGCAGACTTACGGGATGCCCTCTCTAGTAGCACGATATTAGGTGCGTACATGCGTAAATCATGGGCGCAAATCATGAACAAAATAGAACGCGTAGTGGGAGAACCACAATTAGTGTACGTGCCGTACGTGTGATGACGGTTTAAAGGGAGTGTACACTTATCGGACGGAAAATTATCGGACTTGTACTGTATTCTGAATTTATGGATTTTGCTTATATTTACTCATTTGTTTAATCCGTTCAACCCCCCCACCATTTTTAAAACGTGTATTTTGTTTTAAAAAATGTATTTTATTCCTTGAGAACAATAAATTATGCAACAAACATGTGTTTGAATTATAGAAATATTTTCACACAGCAATTTTGATTGGATTGTTATATTCAACCAAAAAAATTTCTCGTTCTTAAAAATTGAATTAATAACATATAAAATTGTTTAATTCCTAATTTATAATGCTGAAGAAAATATTAAGATACTATTGAATTTGCTAATTTCGTTATTCAACTTTCTAAAATATCTTTATATCATAATTTTATTTTGTTACATTTTTTATTATAATATGTCGTTTTCTCTTAGGATTTATATTTTTTCACATACCTATTTACACATGTTTGAAACATATTGTTAATAATAACTATGTGTAAATTTATAATTTTATATTGAAATTTCATTAAAATAAATCTATATATAATAAATATAAATTGTTGGGCGCTTTTAAATGTGGAAATATTTTGGAAAGATATTAGCAAATACGTAATTTTCTGTAATAATAGATAAGGGTAAGATAAGAGGGTGGTTTCAGAAAAAACATTCTAAGTAGGTATATAATATGAATAATAATTCAATACTATTGCTTACAAAATACCGTTTTATTAAATTTTTTACATTAAAGTACTAACAATAAAAGACGCGTAAGGACATGGAAGACAATAAACGAATACAGCCATTTTCTCGTTAAATAAAAGAGTAATTTCCGAATTCAATCTATTCAAATTCCATTCAAATACAGTCAGCGCCAAATTTATCAAGGGGCACGGTGGGGCTAGTGCCTCGGGCCCCAGGAGCCCCTGACCACAGACAACTAATACAGTTTACAGCAAAATTTAGATTTTCTCTGTCCTTAAGAGGGCCCCTTCGAGGTTTAGCCCCAGGCCCCGAAAAATGTTAAGCCGGCGCTGAAATCAGTCTATTTTAATCCTATATTATTTTTATAGGAACATTTTCTTTGTCTTTGAAAGCACATATTACTTATTCAGAATGGGAAATTTTTTTTATGTACAGTTTTCGCCAGTAAATGATAATAAAAAATACAAAATAAATAATAAATTTTCGCGCGTTTTAGAAAATTTTCAAAATGGCCAAATAGCATTTTTTTGGATTAAGTCCTATGCACACATTTTGGAAAAATTTGAAAAAGTCGTACTGGAAATTTCTTCAGCTTGAATGAAAGAAAAATGGTATTTTTTGTTGTTTCGACAAAAAAAAAATAGTAGTGTTTGGAGAATTTCAAAAATCGTCAATTGAAGTTTTTTTTAGCGATTTTGACAATTGGCTAGGACTGAAAAAAGTTTTTTATGCAAAAAATAGCATGTATCTTTGACTCAAGGTGAAGAAGTTTCAGGTTGACATATTCAGCTTTTTAAAAAGTGTGTGTATAGTACTCAATAAAAAAAAAAAACATTTTTTTGCCATTTTCAAAAAATTCTAAATTGAAAAAAAATTTATTTATAAATTTTTACTATTATTCACTAGAAAAAACTAAATATAGAAAAAAATCTCCATAATTTTCGAAGCAATAGGGAAATTTTCTGGAATTTTTAAATAAAAAAAGCGAGTAGAATATATACACATATACAATTCCATATATACATATCGAATTTGTCATTAAAAAAATGTATTATTAACCCATTAACGGCCAAAGCTATCAATTTTATAACATGAGTTTGACCGAAAAAAGTATGGGTATAACAAAACAATGAATAGATCAAAAGTACTGTTTCTTATGTTTTTGGCTGAGCCAAAATTAAATATGTCGTCAAAATTCGAATATCTTGACTTCAAAATTGAATATGGCGGTTTTTACATACAAAATAGTGACAAATGTTTGACTTTTTATTTTTATAATTTTTTTTCCAGGCATAAAACACGTTAATATCTTAAAATGTCGTCAACTATCGGTGCACAAAATTCTTTAACTTTAACACAAAATTTGTATATATATGTTTTTTCTTACAAAATGGCGACAAAATGCAAAAATGTCCCAAAAACTGTTTTTTTTTCATCATCCTTGTTTTTCTCAAAAATTTCTAAGCTTAAAAAAAAGTTCCATAGATTAAAAATATCTTGAAATTAACCATAGAACACTAATAATTGAACAAAAAATAATTGATTAAACTTCATGCGAAAAGAATTCGCATGGAGTTTGATCAATTATTTCCCAAAATCTATAGGCTCTGGTGCAAATTTTCCAAGAATAAAAATGGCTTAGAATTAGTCAAAAAATATTCTTGAATTTGTTCAGACTTTAAACATTTTTTTTGCAAATTTCAAACTTTTGATTTTTTGAAAAATCGAAAATTTTTTCTAAAAATACTGAAAAAATTCGTTGTGTTCTATGGTTAATTGCAAGACGTTTTTATACTATGGAACTTTTTTTAAACTTTTAAGTTTTTGAGAAAAACAAAGATGATGAAAAAAACCAGTTTTTTCAACCAAAAACATAAGGAACAGTACTTTTGATCTATTTATTGTTTTTTTATACCCATAAATTTTGCGGTCAAACTCATGTTATAAAATTGATAGCTTTGGTCGTTAATAGGTTCATGTAATCCCGGCTGTACTTCCTAATTGTAGTGAAAGTTTTATAAAAGAAAAAAAGTAAATTAATTATTAATTATTCATTCTAAAATAAAAATTAAAATTATTTCTTGTAAAAAAGATCCTACTCTATCTTCACTCCATTGGGAATCGAACCACAAAACTTTTGATTTCCGGTCAGGTGCTTTTCCAATTAAGCTCTTAGAGGGATCAGAATAAGAACTCTTAATTCAAGAACATAACGCTAATTTTTAGCTAGGTGTTAATGGTACAAGTAATT
>NC_046663.1:137716690-137718923 GCF_010883055.1 Belonocnema kinseyi
AATCAATTTTTTTAAAATAAAATTTGCAATAATTTTTTTACAATAATTTTTTTTGCAATGTTTATTATAGTATATCTTTTATTTTACATTGTTTATAATACTTAAAAATACAATATTTGGTATGGAATTTAAGAAGTACTATAATGATAATTATATAAACTAATCATACAAACTAATCATACAAACAAAAAAATCATACATATTGCAGCGTAAATTCACCGGGTAGAGTATTGTAATTGTCCCACCTCTTCATGCAGAATCTATCGCTTTGTCTAAAGTCGCTACATGAGTATAACTAATGTGTAGCTAATAAATACCCCAATCAGAATTTGACGAAAGGATATGACTATACTATAACTTTTTAGTACAGCCTGTTCCACGAGCGTTTATACATATTTGGCGGCTATTTTAAATAGCTGTAAACTTATGCATTTAATACTTTGCTAAAGAAATATTTCGTTAAAAATAATTTTATGAAAAAAATTAGTACAGCGTTACGTAATGCTTAGGTCATTTTTTCTTATTACCATGTCACAACTATGTCACATAGTTGCTTACCCCCCCCCCTCCCCCATAAAAGCGTTACGTAATTTATGGACGATCCCAAACCGAACGTGATTTTCTGTTTCTCGCGTTCGCCTTCGCCATCACTATAGCAATATTTACTATAACTGAGTTGATCGGCTGGCTCTGTACGCGAAAAATGATGTGAACGCTGAATTATCTAATTATATTAAAATTAAAGGGAGCCTACGAATATTCTATTTATTATGATTATCTTTAAACTGATTAATTTCTCTTACGATTGGTTTGAAAAGAGAAATTTTCGGGATAATAAATAAATGAATTTAGAAAAAATTCTTTTCATACTTTAGAATTGTAGTGACATTTCAAAATTTTTTTTTCAAATTAAACTTAAAATATAAATGAAATTGAGATAAATTTAAAAATTAAATAAAATTTAGTTAAATTCCAAATTAAAAAAAAATTTATTTCAATTGTAGCTAAATTCAACATTTAAATAAAGTTTAGTTAAATTAAATTAATTTCTCGTCTGGTGTGTTTTAAAAGAGACATTTTCGACATACTAAGTACATAAGTTTGAAAAGAAGTCTATTCGTACTTTAACATTTATTGTAGTGCAATTTGAAAAATTATTTTTAAAACTAAATTTAAAGATATCAAATACAATTTAGATAATTTCAAAAAGTAAATACAATTTAGTTAAATTCAATATTTAAGTAAAATTTAGTTTACTTAAAGTAAAGTACAGTCAAAAATTGTAAATGTTTCATGGCGTTAAATGGTTTTATATTAAAGCGCAATCTAGATAAAATAAAATAAAACTGTAGTTAAATTTTAAATTTGAATACATTTTTGAAACCAGTAATATTAGAAATAGTGCATTCACATTGAAAAATAAAATTATTAATGGCAGTTCCGTATAATGTAAATGACAAGATTTTTTCACCAGATTTCACAAATTGAATATTTACTTGCAATTTAGTTCATAAATCGAGCATCATATAAATCATTATGTAGTAAATGAAAGGTGATATAGTAATGAACTTAAACAAAGTTTGGTTTCAGGGTATTTTTTATTCTTAGTTTTTATTAAGTACAATTACAAATTTATATACAATACGCATTTTTACCGTTTTATCGGATACATATATGTAGATTGTTTCTTGGCTTCAAATAAAGGAGAGTTTTTAAATAAGCTGGTAAAATTTTTAAGAAAATCTCCGTTATTTTTACAATAATTAGGCAAATTCAACAAAAAACTCAGGAAAGTAATAATTATGATTATAACTGACTCATAAAAATAAAGAATAGATCTAGAGAAGAAATAATATTAAAATAATCTCCGCGTAGTTTACTGAGCCCTCTCACCAGGAGTATCATACATTGTGCAGTATTCTAATAGGTAAATTAAGTTTATTTGAACCATATACAAAATTCAAAGAAAAGTCTGAAATGTGAATAATTTTTGGAACAATTGTCAGGGTGGCTACAGGACAGAAAACAGGAAATAATTCGCCATAATTTTCGAAGCAATTGGGAAATTGTTTGGAATCTTCCAAAATTTAAATTTTCGAATCAAAAAAGGGAACAGAAGATATTAACCAATTTTAATCAATCAATTGGGTTTCAACCCACAAATTCTTTTCGCTCAGCTCAAGCGATTTGACTAATTTGATCATTTTCACTCCGCCCTATAATAGATAATGTA
>NC_046663.1:137719023-137724366 GCF_010883055.1 Belonocnema kinseyi
CTCCTGACCCTTGCCGCATCTAGGTAAAATATTTTTTCTACGAGGTATTTTAAAAATCACATTCATTCACATTTTAACATACAGATGGCGTCGCAATGTGAGCGGTAACAAAAGAAGCGAAAGAAACGTTACCGGTAATGACGGTGATTTTCCTGCTGAAATTGCGGAGAATATTACCGCGACCCAACTCTACTCTGGGCTGGGTTTGGTCATGATTCATTTTGCATGGGTGTGAATTAAGTGGATGGCAGTAGTTGTAGCTAGCGTTCTCCTGCTTTAATATCGTAGAACTCAAGTTTCACTGACTTTATAAGGCGATGCCACAATGAATGATCGAACGTGTCTCGTATTTCTGTATTTAATAGCTATCAGTCATTTCATTGAATCTTGTAAGTACTAAAATGTATTATTGTCACAAGTAACAGTAGAAAGGGATATAGTCAAAACATGACACCATCTAACCAAGCCCATTAGTGCATCATGGCGTGGCATGTATTATGATGACAAATTGTCAAATAATTCTTCTAATAAATCATTCTTACCTTTGTATTTTTGATTGTCCTAAAAAGTATTTCGGATATGGTGTAAGATTTTTACATATTTTCATTACTTTTAAAATTAATGTCTGCTTACATATAAAGACTTTGTTTTATAACTAAGGCATTTCAATTTTGGAGGTTCTGTGGCCTTTTACCTTCTTTAGTGAACAAGTAACAGGTGAATTCCTTATTCTATGTTTATTCAATAGTCAAATTCAACTTAAATATCTAAATTATAAACTATCCATTCTCGACAATAGAATAAACCTGATTTAATTTTCTAGAAATATAAATTGCTCCCGCATATAACGCTTTCTCGTATTTACCGCTTCGTGCTCCAGGTCCCGTGTGCCATGGTGACTTTTCCCGCATATAAAGCTTTTCCGTTTTTAATGCTCCTTTCGGTCGGTGCCTTAAAGAGCGCTATATCGAGATTTCACTGTATTCTGTTTTATTAATATTATGGGGTGAATGTCGACTAATTAGATTTTATTTATTTTCTACCAAAATGAGCCAGAAATATTTAGATTTTTCTTTTCTGGCTGCGGTGGAATGTATTTGTAGTATAGCCTAGGCGTTTTAATGTCAATTCTAATTTTTCTGAGTTTTTTGTGCTAATTTAATTGGCCGAGTCAAGAAGAACGTTTGCGTTTTTTGCGTGCACACGGTACAAGCTCACAACAAAATATATAGGGTTACCAGATGTCCTGGATTTTCCCCATTTGTCATCATGTCTTGATTTTTTCTAGAAAACTATGAAAATGTTCTGTTTTTCAGAAAATCAGATTTTTTCTCGAGTAATCTTATGATTTTTAACGAAAATTGCGAGAGAATTTGGTATTTGTTTAGTTTGACGGCTTTTGTTAAAAATGGCTCTAAAACTAATGTAAATTATTCCAAACGACACATAACACCTAGATAAGAATAAAACAAAAGGGGCAAGAAGGATTTTGCAACTTGTAATTGTTTTTAATTGTCAAATTGTACGAAATGGTATGTACCTATCTGACGTGTTTTTTTTTGAAGGAAGAGTTGGAAAATAGGTTCGAGATGTGACCGATCACTTTTCTGTGGTGATTCGGCAGCCATGCTGACTAAAACAACGTAATCATGCATCTTCCATAAGTGTTAACTTATAATGACAAGATTTCACAAATATTAAAAAAAAATGTACAGATTTAAAAATATTTCAAAGCTTTTCTTAACTTGAACTAAAATGATTGCACAACGTTTTTCAAGATTTAACAGAGATCCATATCGTTTTATAAGATGTTTACACATAAAACACCTTAAATTAAGAAGTGAAAGGTGCATTAAAAAAATATTTATGGACCTGACATATTAATGGTTACAGGTTCGATCTCAGTGAAAATTATGCAAAAATATATTTCAGGGGTAAAATTATTTCACAAAATCTTGAAAAACACAATATCGTTCAACTGAAGAGATTGTTAAAGTACTGGAAGCAATTAACAAAAAGAAAAAACTCTCAATTTAATGAAAAGGAATTTTTGTTATAATTTGTATTGGGATCTGTGCGTTAGCGTCGCGAGCTCTGGAGAGCAGTTAGCACTTTTAAGATGCAGTTTAATTTGTGCCTAGAAACAATTTGACCATTGTTTTCATTTGTTTGAAGCAATTAGTGAACACAAAAAAAAATATTTATTGGAAACTAAATGTTGCATATGGAATTTCCATAGTTCAGAGTGAAAAAACACGTTTTCTGTTAAGACTGTTTTTGCCAAGTAAACAATTATTTTACTATGTCTTCTAAGTTTCAATCAACTTTTTTCATAATGAACTTTAATTAATGCATATAGCAAAAAATTGGATTCAAGATATTCAACAATATGAATTATAGAGGAACAGATAAAATATGAATTCTAACCTAACTTTAAGGTTATAATTTTTTAGATAGTAAATATTTCATTTTTAAATAAATAACAAATTATTTTAAGTTCATTTTTCTGTTAAGATAGGTTACTTAAAGCTTATAATATGTTGAAACTTATATAACATGCTGAAATAATTTTTTTTTTTTACCAAAACAGTTTGAACATAAAACGTGTTTCTTACGAATATGCTATGAAAATTCCATATGTAAAAATTAGTTTTTAAGCACAAATTAGAATACATCTTAATTCTACTGGTTTCGCGAGTTCAAATATTGGCCCCTTTAAAAAAATAGATGGCGTATTGTAGCGCAGGGAAGCGGATTCCAATTGCTTTTCCTAATTCTTATTACATACATAGCGCATATATTTTCTTATACAAATAAAATTGTTATAAACGTTCTAATGGTTTTGATTTCATTAATATAATTGAGCTAGGAAAGTTGTACTTATTTCTAAAAAGGTTATAGTTGCATTTATGCTTACATTTAATGTTTTATAAATAGTTAAATATAAATGCAACTAATCGAAAATTGTGATTTGTATGCTCTGAAAGACGAAGGTTTTAGTGAAAATGTCAGTGCACTGCCGTCGATCACTATAGTGAATAAATTGCCATAATTTTATGAAATCCCACAGTCCTTAGACCGTAATTAATTTAAAAGCATGTAAAAGTTTGGAATATTATACATTTTATGAAGCTCTTTTCAGCCCCAAGACACTTTTCTGCAGACCTGTGGAAAATATTTGCCATGAGAGTTGACGGTCGCCATGTGGCGGCGCCAGCTATGCAGTTGGCCTAGAATTCAAATAATGCAAGGCGAAAGTGTTACAAAAACGTTTGTTAATTAAAAATAATTTTCTGACATTTCTGGGCAAAAGATAATAATCCTTCAGCTTTTTTCGAAACTTTTGAATTAAAAATAATTTTCGAAAGTCGTAAATTTCACTGCTTTTAGATGTAAATCCCAGTGCATTCCTACTAACCTCAACAAATTTATAAATATCCGAAAAGAAAATAGTTTAAATTTTATATTTTATATATAAATATATATATTTTTTTCTAAATTTTTATAATTTTCAAATTACCCATTTTTAAAAAATCTTTTTAAGATATTTGAACTTTCTATATGTCTTAACAAATTTTTGGAATTTTTCTTACAATTTTTTAAAGACAAAAAATGGCTTCAAATACTTCCAGATTATTTTTCGAAATTTTTTTGGAAATAATTTGAAGTCTTTTAGCACATTATTCGAAAGTTAATTTTTCACAATAAAAATTCATTAAACATTTTTCTGGGAATCTGCAGAAAATTTTTTTATTTTCTTGAAACCGTTCGTAATTTTAATTCAGCTTCCTGTTTCAAAAGCTTCAACGATCTACATTTAAAAAATGGAATTTTTCACAAGTTTAGGATTAACTTGGAATTGTTTGAATAGTTAAAAATATTTATTGAGCATAATAGATTTTTTTTTGTAATTTTGTAATTCTGATTTAATTTTCTTTTAGAATCTCTTTTTCAAAATAAAGAAATCATTTCAAATTTAACCATGAATCTTGAAACAATTTTATTGTTCTCCTAAAACCTTTAAAAATTCTTAAAAGGCTTCTTATTTTTTATTCGAAATCTTACAATATGTACATTTCATTTAAAATTTTTCCGACTCTTAAGATTATGAAATCTTGATTCTTATGTTGCAATTTCTGTTTTAGAAAAGGACCCTTTAGTTCCTGCTTAATTTAAAAACCAGTAAAATGAAAATTTCCTTTTTGTCTTAAATCTTAAACTAAATTTAATTCAAACAGTTATTTTGGAAAGCCAATTTTTAAATGGATTCATTAAAATTGATTAAATTTGTTTACAATGTATAATTTTAGTTCTTTTTTTTTATTTGAAGATATATTAAGGCATCATTTTTTATAATCTGAAGAACAAAGGCGTTGTTATGGATTATATTGAATAATTCACATTATTCACAGTTAATATGAACAATAAAATACTATTTTTTAAACGAGAAAAACTTTTAAACAAAAAGATATACCTTTTAAACTTTATATGTAACACCTTTGTCACGACACTTCAGTTTGATATCGCCCCTTAAAATAGTATTTGCCATTATTTAACAATATTTCGATCATTTGGTTCTTTGAAAAGTGTAATTTTGTTACCTTTGTCCTGCTCCTAAGTACTTTTTTATCCCGATTTACAATCAAAACAAACGCATTCCACCATTTTCATTCAAAATTTCAACACTGGATATTTGATCTAAAAGCAGTTTTTTCAGTTGTCTTTCGCTTAGAAAATGGAAAATGTCTAAAAGATAATAATATAATAATATTCCTGAAAAGCATAACATTTTTCATCATTTCTGCTATTTCTGTTATGCTATCAAAGTGGCAAGATTGCATTCATTTTTTCCAATTTAATGTAAACTACTCGTATGTATACAAAGATCTTTAAATAAAATGTCTGAAAAATTAAGAAAAGGTATTACATACAAAAACATTACGAAAGTTAATATTTTTCTCATTTTTCCTAATAACAAAAATCTACTCCCGTTTGAAATTTATGGAAAATTCGTCAAATTTCCCCTACAAACTATAAAAAAAATTCATGAAAATGTGTAAAAATTTTCGTGAAAAAGCAGAAACTTCTTGTCGATACATTTTTTACTGCCGACAGTTTGATATTTAATTGTAACATTTAATCCTATCCTAAAAATGTCAATAAGTTGCTGCCGCATTTTACATCGCTAATGGAATTTGATAGCAAGAATTATATTAAATGCCATGCTTCACAAGAATATTGATTCATATTATTATTATTATTATTATTATTATTATTATTATTATTATTATTATTACACCATTAAGCCATTTCCCTTTCGGGGTAGGCGTGACTCACTCGGCA
>NC_046663.1:137724466-137726218 GCF_010883055.1 Belonocnema kinseyi
AGGCACCCATTTTTACGATCCTCATCATCAGACGAACATCTTATGTGAAAATTGGCCTTATCCGTATCACGCCCCCATTTACGTTGTCAGCCCACGGTCTATATGGTATTGCATGGTTTCGCAGAACGAAGTTACTACCGGCGCAATCGCACGGACGTTTTCAACTCTCGTGACATTTTTTTTTACATTAGTCAGTACAGTGGAGCACCCCCCTGCGGGCGCATACTGAAATAGTGATGGAATTTTTTCAAATATTTCAATATATTACATCCGCTAAAAATTATTTCACTTCTCGACAAAAAGAATACTGCTAAACGTCATTTGACTGAATATTTGGCAAAATTGTCGGGAGACTTTAAGACCCTCTACATTAAAAAAATTGAAAAAATCGAAAATTGTGATCTGTATACTCTGAAAGAAAAAGATTTTAGTGAAAACGCCAGTGCAGTGCCGCAGATCACTATAGTGAATATATTGTCATACGTTATGCAATTAATTAATGGTACTTTTATGCTTCTGAGTGAGTTTAGTATAACATTAGTGTATTCTTAGTTATAAGATGTTTTAGTTATTATTTGCTATTAACACAAACCCAAGACGACTCTCTCGGTTCCAGTTCTACTTCCCCCCTCTCCCAACCCTCCCTTATTAGCTGAAGTTTTTGGTAGGACTGACGTTAGAACTACAATCTCCACCATATGACGATTTGATACTTAACTTTGACATGATTTCGACTCAGAAAATAAACTTATTGCATAAAGGTGTTAGTTGGGCGTATAATCTAAACAATGAATAATACAAACTACAAAATAGCCTCGGAAAGGACTCGAATTTTTAATGACAAAAGGCATGCACACGGAAAATCTAAAGGTCATGTTTCAGGCGACGAATGGAGACTGGGTGTTTGGAATGCTAGGGGAGTAACTGATCTCAAGATAAAAGAATTGCGAGAAAGTATGGACGTGAAGAAACTAGATATTTTATGCGTGCCCGAAGCAAAGAAAAAGGGATGCGAAACTAAAGACATAAAAAACGGCGTGTTGAAAGGCGGATTTGAAATATGGTCAGGAGTAGACTGTGGATCACATGGTAAACAAGGAGTAGGTCTCATTTTGAATGAAAGAGCAAAGCAGCATCTCGGAGACCATGGCTTCGTGTCTCCCAGACTGCTGTGGGCTAGAATGAAAGTAGGAATCAGAAGAATATTTATTGTAGCATGCTACGCGCCGGTTGATAGTGATCCTAGAGAAGTAAAAGACGCCTTCTGGGATACTTTAAATGACACAATAAACATCTGCGAACATGGAGAAAGAATAATTCTACTAGGAGACATGAACGGTTGGGCGGGTATCCAAAATCAGGATACAGAAAGAGTATTAGGTAATTTTGGGGATACAAGAACAAACTATAACGGAGATAAATTAGTTGGTCTATGCTTAGAAAAGGGTCTGTTTATTACAAATACTTGGTTTAGGCATAAAATGATCCACATGTACACCTGGTCTAAAGGAAATAGCCGCAGTATAATTGACTTTGTTGTTGCAGATGAAAGACTTAGAGAGTTAGTTAGATACGATCGAAGTGTGTGGTACCGCAGTTGTAGGAAGAATGTCTGGTGATGCGTGGTGGAATGATGAAATTCAGGCTGCCCAAAAGCAAAAAGAGAAGCGTACAAGAGAACTTTGAACATCGCAGGTCTTAGCAATGAGGAAATAAGTAGACGTAGAAATGATTATAGACGCGAAAACAGGA
>NC_046663.1:137726318-137731524 GCF_010883055.1 Belonocnema kinseyi
ACAGGTTGCCACAGGTGAACGCATCCACTCACACCTGCCAGGCACCCATTTTTACGATCCTCATCATCAGACGAACATCTTATGTGAAAATTGGCCTTATCCATATCACGCCCCCATTTACGTTGTCAGCCCACGGTATAATAGGAGAAAATGCATAAAAATTTCCAGATAAATATGAAAACCCGTTTAAAATACTTTTTTCTTCTTTTGTGTAGAGTCAGGTAGTAAATGAGACTTGTGTACTTACTTATTATATTGTTAAATATAAGTAAAGCCTGCATAAATGACATAATTTAAAAAATGTTAAATGGATATTCTGGACTTATAAAAAATAATGAAAACACAAATAACGAATACACACATGAATAAAAAAAATGTTCAACAATATAAATCATAGAATGACAAAACTTCCAAAATTTCAAAAAACATGATTTTTAATCGATAAAAAATAAAATCCCAAATTTTAAAATATCCTAAATTAAAATTGACCGACTTCGAGGCCGAAATATCCAATTACCGACGTTTTAAATTTCCGCAAATATTTCAATTCTCGAAATTTAGAACTGCCGAATATAATGAATTGATTATTATTTATGAGCTATTTATCAAATTATAACTAAAGCAAGCAATTTTGCACTTGCTGAGGGGAAAAAAAGCCGACTTTTTTTGAAACTAGTAGTAGTGAAAATACCTGATAATACATTTTAGGATTTTCGTATGGGGAATATCTTTTTTTTAAAATTTTTTTGCTGCAAACGAACTGGCTAGCTTTCATGGTAAAATATGTCCGAGTTTTAGTTTTATGCCATAAAGCTTTAATAGCATGGCCCTTTTCAACACATGGACCATTTTCAAGTCTCGGAGACAGAAGGCTTTGCACACTGCAAGGTTACATTGCTTAAGTATTTATTTTCAGCACTGTAAAATGAATTTGTACTACTGAATTCTTATTTTGCTGCATATTTTCCATACGTTGTTTTTAAAAACGAATTATCTCTTCCAAATAACTGAAAGAAAACAGTTGATAAGAAAAGTCAGGTTATTGGAACACCATTTACACTTTATGGACACATCATCAAAGATAGTTTGGCCTCATAGTGCCCTTCATCAACATAATGATAAAAACAAAAGCTTAGATATGAAAAAAAATATTTTAAAAGTGACCCTCTTTCGTTCTGACCCCGATTAACTCAGTTACCCGCTCAAAATCGACCGGTTAAGTTAAACGGTGCTTAGCTCCCTTTAATCATACTTTGGAAGATAGTGGAGTCACCCTTCCTCTTTCCTTCCCCTGTCTAGTTTTGTCGATTATACCACAAAATAAAAATCTGCTCCTTATTTACGTCTTGTATTTTTGCACAGAACTGTAAACTGACATCGTTAAACATAGCTAAAATATTTTCCATCATCACATTATTATCTCTATTATCACAATATTTAGCTCAAGGTTTTAATTTAATAGATAGCAAAATTGCACCCTAAATTTCTTGGCTAGATCTCAATTTATCGAGACCGATTTTTTATTGCGACCGTGGTTAAAAATTATTGTGTTAGAATTTTAAAAAAGATGTATGGGAAACTTGTGGAGAATGTACGCCCTTTTTCGTGGCCTACCCAGTAGACACCTTGTTACAGCTCTTACGATGAGTAGGCTGATTATCGTAAAATCATTATTCATCTCTGACGTCACTTTTTACTTCTGAGGGAGTACACAGTAGACATGTATAACTGTGTACGTCGATGGCCACCGGCACAACAGTGGACGTTGTTGGCTGTATGCACAACTGTGTACAGGCTTATCCGTGAACGTATAAATTTCGACGTGCACAGTTGAGCTTCTCCTAATTGCACGTGCACAGAAGTTACTCTCCCAATTATGCACGCCTCAAACAAGATCAGATTTACCACTTAAAAGTCCACATGCATAGATGCGATACTTCCAACTGTGCATGTCTCAATTTGCAAGGGGTTGAACTGTGCATGGGCCCAACTGTGCGCGTCGAGGGCCAGTGGCAAGATTGCACGTTTTTGGTCACTGGAAAAACTGTGCACGTGTACAGATGGGACCCTCCTAATTGCGCACATCTTAATCTATACGATCAGGTTTACAACTTACAAGTTCACGTACTCGGAAGTCTCCCATCTGTACACGTCGACCTTTAAGTGAAACGTATGTTGATATCAGCCCCCTGCCTCGACCGTGTATGTGTATGGAGTAGTAGTTTTCTTACGATCCGGAGGGGAAATGTTGGCCAAACTAATCCAACAGATGACGCCACAAAAAGTAGGCCTGCCTTTTTCATTGAATTGAATTATGAAAAGGCAAAAATGATTAAAAACTTGATGCTGGTTACAATTAAACAAGAAGAAATATATGAAAAATAAGAGTAACTATTACTAATTATTAACAGAAAAGAAAAAGTCATAAAAATATGTAGTGTAATATGATTAAAATTTAATTTTGAGATACATTTTGAAACCAGTTCGAACTTGATATATCTATGATTTATTTTGCTGATATTATTGATTTTATTATTTGTTCTAGTTAAACAAAATTATTTGTTATTGAAATTATTAATGTAGCTAATGAAAAAATAAATAATTTTTAAGACCTCAAGGACAAAAATATTTAAAACATATACATGATCAGAAGAATTAATAAAAAATATATCACTTATATCCGATATAAATATAATCATAATTAAAATATGTAAGATTGCAACTTAGCTTGCAAAGTAAAGAATCTTTTTACCTTTAACATCTTAACGATTTCATGTTTTGAAGGAAATGTTTTTAAAAGGTAATGTTAATTGTAATTAAAATGTTTGAGGGAATAATTTGGTAAAAAGACAATTACAAGACTGATAAATGAGAAAATGGATTTAATATTATTTAATATAATGTATATATATATATTTAAATTCAACCGAACATCATATGCATATACGCAGTTCAATCATTTACTTATTGCTTAATCTTGAAAGTCTTATTTTCGCTGCATTCAACCCCTAATAATTTAATTGAAAAATTCAAATTCAAGGAGATTGTAAATTAAATAGTTAATTATATTATTGCAAACCTCATTTCTAAAATAAACAGACTATAAGCTGTTGAACTCTATAAACAAACGTACTGTACTCATGACGCACAGTTGGAGGAAATGCACTTTTTTCATTCAAAAATGTCCAGAGCCTTCAAATTTCTTGCGATTATGAATTTTTTTATTTTAAATTAAAGATCATTAAATTATATATACCTTCACCCTCCGAAGTTTTGTCTCCTTTATTTTTTGTATTTCTGATTTTTTCATTCAAAGTATGGAAAAACTAAAATTGTTCACATAACAATTTTTTACGCTTTAGTGACTGATCAGGAAAACTTTATATTGTTTTAAATGAATATTTAGGGACTCATAGTATACAAATAATTTATTTATTATTCCATTTATTTGTTATAAACCGATTTTATGAACAAATTGACTAATTGTCTTATTACCGGTAAAAAGTTTTTTTTGCTAAAGGTGCTTCACATTAAATTAGAAATGACACTTAGTAACAAAACTAATTTAAAAGTTTATAATAAGCACTGTGATAAACAATTTTTGTGGCAAAATATTAGAATTTGAGATTTTTCAAATTATAATTTCCTTCAATCGCATTTCTTCAATGGCAAATGTATTTCTTAAAATAATAAATACTTAATAATATTTGATAAAAATATAACAATTTAAATTTTTATAAACATTTTAAAATCTTGGCCCTTTTGCATGGACGATTTTTTTACACTGCAAATTTTTTTAACTGTTGGGCGAATGACTGGTAGTCACAAAAATATTAGAAAAAGTTAACAATAACCAGTGTTATTAACAATTTTTGTGACAACATAGTTAAACTTAAGGTTTTAACTAATTGAAATTTTCTTTGATTGCCAAGTCGGTGGATTATTGTCAAAAGAATAATCTATTACAATTGAAAACACGACTTTTTCCAAGTGAAACTGGCAACATTTGGAAACTATTTATGTAAATTGTTTATAAACATGTAAGTTATTATACTCTACTAAATATGATCAAAGACACATTTTTTTTAGAAATATGCTTAGCCATTTTAGTAATTAAAGAAAAGAAATTTTTTGATAAAACCTTACATTTGAATTTGTTTTTCACGAGAATTATTTATAGCAATGGTTATTGTTAACTTCTCAATAGTGGAGGAATACATGAGGCCGTTCTGGCAATTGAAGAAAATTATAATTTTAAAAATCTCAAATTCTTATATTTTGCCACAACAATTGTTCATAACAATAGTTATTATAAACTTTCAAATTATTTTTGTTATTAAATGTCATTCTTATATTAATGTGAAGCACTTTTAGAAAAAAATGTACCTATAATAAGACTATTTGTCAATTTTTTATAACAAATAAATGGAATAATAAACAAATTATTTGTATTTTATCAGTCCCTAAACATTCATTTAAGACAATATAAAATTTTCCTGACCAGTGATTAAAGCGTAAAAAATTATCATGTACAAAATTTTGAGTTTTTCCATACTTTGAGTGAAAAAATGGTTATTAAACAAATAGAGGAGAAAAGGATTCGGAGCGTCAAGCTGAACGAAAAAGTGAATTTCCTTCCACTGTACGTCATGAGTACGGTACGTTTGTTTATAAAGTTTAATAGTTTATAATCTGTAAATTTTACGAATGAAGTTTGTAATAATATAATCAACTATTTAATTCAAAACCTGCTTTAAATTCATTGAGTTTTTATCAAATTATTCCCCTAAACATTTTTTTAACAATAAATAATTTTTTTAACTTTGAAAAATAATAAAAGCAATAATATGAGCAAAATAAATCATAGAAATATATAGTTCGAACTGCTTTCAAAATGTATCTCAAAATTAAATTTTATTCATATTAAACTACATATTTTCACGACTTTTCTTTTTTTAAATAATTAGCAATAGTTACTCTTATTTTTTCATATTTTTCTTCTGCTTATATGCGAACAGCATCAAGTTTTTAATTATTTTTGCTTTTTCTTAATGCAATTCAATGCAAACGTTAGACCAACGCTTTGTGGCGCCATCTGTTGGATTAGTTTGACCGACAATTCCACTCCGGATCGTAAGAAAACAGAAAAATGGGGGCGATGCTTGGAGCTGCTTGATATTAATTGAGACCTGCACAGTTGAGGGGG
>NC_046663.1:137731624-137746968 GCF_010883055.1 Belonocnema kinseyi
CTCCTCTAAATGCTGCTAGGGAAATTGAGTCAATTGTCGAGAATGGGAAGTGCCGCATATACTGGAACTTTATATTCTCGACAATTGTTTCTGTTGCTCACTTTAGGCCTGACATGGTTCTTCTTGACTTCGAGAAGCGAACCATGTTCGTTATCGAATTTTCGGTACCAGCTGACAGAAACATCATAGCCAAGGAGAATGAACAGAAAGAGATGTATCATCGAGACCTTATAAGGGAGTTGCAACGATTGTACCCGGAATATTCTGTTAAACTGATCGTTCTTATCATCGGCGTTCTTGGAGGTGACAAGCTTTCACTTGCTAATGGCCTAAAAAGCATCCCTGCGTGTCAACAATATGCTAGAACACTTGCGGGAAAAATGCAGAAGGCGGTTGTACTTAAGTTGCTCCGTGTTCTTAGGGTGCACGAGGCTTTTGCTGGATCGTCGTATTGATTCCTTTACAGACTGTAACCACCTATCTCACGGTTGTGAGACGTGGTTGTGGCTGAAATTTTACCGCGATTTCGCTGGAAGCTGGTGCAATTTTTCAGATTAGCACCCGCTCTCGGCGAAATCCTGCGGTTGTCCTTATGACAAATTTTTAATTATATATATATATATAACTGCACCCGGTCCCAGCGGAATCGCGGTAAAATTTCAGCCACAACTACGTCTCACGACCGTGAGATAGGTAGTTCCAGTCTGTAACGGAATCAATACGACGATCCGGCAAAAGTTTCGTGCACCCTGAGAACACGGAGCGATCCAAGAACTACCGCCTTTTGCATTTTTCCCGCAAGTGTTTTAGCATATTGTTGAACCGCAGGGATGTTTTTCAGACTATTAACGAGTGAAAGCTTGGCACCTCCAAGAGCGCCGATGATAAGGACGATTAGTTTAACAGAATATGCCGGGTACAATCGTCGCAACTCCCTTATAAGGTCTTTATACCTCTCTTTCTTTTCATTCCCCTTGACTATGATGTTTTTGTCAGCTGGTGCCGAAAATTCGATAACGAACATGGTTCGCTTCTCGAAGTCAAGAAGAACCATATCAGGCCTCGAGTGAGCAACAGAAACAATTGTCGAGAATATAAAGTTCCAGTATATGCGGCACTTCCCATTCTCGGCAATTGACTCAACTTCCCTAGGAGCATTTAGAGGACCGATATTTAGGTTAATGCCGTATGAGTGACAGAAATGGTAATAAAGCACTCCTAGTGCCGCATTGTGCCTTTGAATGTAGGTCGTTCCCGCGTGAGTTGGACAAGTAGATAGAATGTGAGGTAAATGCTAGGGGTCTGCATGGCACGCTCTGCAGCTATCATCGGGAATGTCTTGGCTCAAAATGTGGCGACGGTATGTTAAGGGGGAAATGACACCGTCTTGGCATGCAAAAATGAAACCCTCTGTACCAGACTTCAATCCGGGCGATTTAAGGAAAGCAAACGTTAGCTCACAAGACATTGACTGATCCTTCACATTTCTGTGGAAGATACCGTGCATCCTCTTATCGAGGAGCTGTTCACGAAAGTTTTTCTCTTGTGCTTTCTTAATCCGGGCTTTCAGGAGTGAGTACTCGAGATAGATAAGATTTGATGCATTGTCTCACCCCTAATACTGAAGTCAAGTCTGAGTGTTTCAGCAGCCTCCTCCGCTGCTTTGTACAGAAATGTTCCTTTGCCCACTTCTTCGTGATTCCTGACCATTTTAAGAAGAGGGTTTCTTCCATTTGCAACTCTATGTGCTGTACCCAGAATAATCCTGTTGTGAAGACATTCAAGACTCAATATTCTGTAACCATCTTGAGGGCGTGAGATGTAGAGTCGCGGAACAGAAGACATAAGATGCATGCTTTTGTTCATGTGCGTAACCTTTCGTGTCCTGATATCAGGGGATCTGAGCTCGTTCTTCGTCTGTTGAACTACTCCAAATGGAGTACTACCGGGACGGCAAGAATATTCGTTGCAGATACTTTGTTCCTCGTCGACAGTTTGGAAGAACAAATCTGCCGGTTGAGACGTTTGTATCTGCTTCGGAGAGTATCCTTTATAGATGTCACATCCTGAATGCGGCTCTGTGGCACGCCCAGGTATGTATAGGTCTCTCCAGTGCAAAGGTGTCGTATAGCGCTTCTGTCGACTTTAAATATGAGGTGAAAATACTAGTGATGGGTGGGCATTCTTCATTAGGTGTTATGAGGGCATCACACGGCTCCTTGAAGCTATTCATGTTATCTGAGTCTTCGTCCAGTCTATGCTGCACTTTGTAGGCTTCTCTCCAAAATACTACGATCTCCTCTGGTTTGGGCGGGTGGTCGACAGTAACTGGAGGGTCCTGAAGAGTTGAGATGGGTCAGAGAGAAACTGTTGAGTTTTTTCTGACCCACCTCTCTCTCCGCTCTAGACTTCACTTAGCGTCAGATAGTATCCGTATTCTCTCAACAACATGCTGCATGATGGGCAGCAGCTTTGACTTGTTAAGTGTGTGATAACGGGTCCGGAGTTCGCGCGTGAACTTTCGAACCTTGGTGGTAAAATTCTTGGCAGATGTGATGTAGTCAATCACACACTGAATGCGGGACGCGTACTGTCTTACCCAGCTTATCTTTATGGCGAGTTGATGCATTCGTCTTTTGGTCTTATGATCAACCGTTGGTTTCGTTTTACGTTTCGCATCGGCTAAAGCTCTCGCTGTATTATACCTGGGTGTTGATGTTTCTCCGGGTCATAAAGAATCACACACACACACATTACATGTAATATGTATTTTTTGAAATGGTAAAAATTTGAACTATTTCCAAATAGATCCCCAATAAATGCATTACTTGTTTAACAATTGTGAATCGTTAACTTTATCGAGTGTCAGTTTTCTATTTTGAACGTTAAAATTAAAATTTCTCTGTAAAACTTCTTAGATCACAGCTGACACTGCTAACGTCAAGTAATCACCCTACCATCACTGAGGCGTATTGTGCGCACTGGGGATATCCGTGTTCTACCAACACGGATATGGCCTGAAAACTTAACGTTCAGAATTTTAGTTTCTAACTATTTTTATACTTTTAACTGTTCAATGTAAACGTTTCAAATTTAAATTCACAATTTTTAATATCCCATAATTGTACCAATTTTTCGTTATTTAATTTTAAATTATTAAATTTTTCAGTTTTAATAATTCAAAGCGAAGAATATAATTAATAAATTATATTTATTTTACGAGGTATCTATTCGTACGGAAGGCCAGAAGAGATAGAGTGGAATGATTTGTGAAAATGTTGTCCCCTTCCCTGCAATGTAACTCCTTTCTATCTACCCCATCATTTGAAATTTTGTGTACGGCCGTCCATACGAACATCGTTAGCCTTTATTTCATGTAATAAAATAACAGATTTAGTAATGTTTCTAAAAATGGTGTATTTTCAATTTATTCATCAGAATAGAATATCTTGCAGAATCTTACACGTAATGTATATTTAAAATATAGGTCATTCTTATTAAGGAACTCAACGAGAAAGATAAATTGATAAAAAAGCGTTCGAGATTTTCTTAAATTCCTCGTAAAATGAGCTCTGTTCGAAGTATTTTTAATTATTAGAGACTTAGTTGAGTTCTCGAGTAGAAAGACCGGTCTTATTTCTGAATGTTGTCTATTTTTACGATTCAATTTAACTGCCGACAAAGTCTAAGAAATTAGTAATCAAAATTTTTAAGTCAAAAAAAAAATAAACTTCAAAATCTCTTTTTAAAAAAATTAGCCCGAAGACCGTAAAAATAATAATTGCTTTTCAAATTGTACCAGAACTGCATTTTAGTAACCCGCGGCTTAATAATTTATAGAACTGTTGGTCCACGCAGTTATTCAGGGGGCAGGGAGAGAGACGGTTACGAATCTTGCTTGGAAAAACACTCAGTCGCGTATATTGCATAATATCATGTATTCCAATTGGAAACGGTTCAGGCGGCCATGATTGTTTACGTCTCGATTCCCCTGATTTAGTAATAAGGTCAGTGCGGGCCAACCGCTGCCACCGTTACTAAACTGAGGGTTGGGTGTATCATAAAAATGGCAGAAGGGTGCCAAAGACTAAAATCGCTCTTTGGATCAATGCTCCATCTTGTCTCCTTTATCGAAGCACGGGAAATAAAGAAAATACTGCAGTTGCAGCTCAACTTAGTGATTTTCGTTTCTCGGAACCCTCTATATTTTTTATGATAACTCGAAAACCTGTTAATATTTTTATAGTTTCTTGCTTTGTGTTAAAAAGGAGATTTCAAAGTTCATTTTGCGTGACTTTAAATTGTTGTATCTTTTTCCTACATTTTACAAGGAGTTGAAATTTTATCATGAAAATATAATGAAATTGCCAATGTCAGTAATTAGATTGACCTTTCTACTCTTTAATTTATTCTTTATTAATCAAATATCATTTAAGAGGGGCTCATTTGGCGTGGAATTTAATAAAGATTCAAATGCTTTTTTTTTAAAATGATTATTTCTGATCTTGTTCTGGAGATATCCTGTGAAAAGTAGGTGCAGGTTTTTAGTTGTTCGTTTCTCAGCTGTCCTGATCCTCATGGATGTATGATTTTAGACTCTATAATTGATATTTCATGACGTTCAAATTTTGTGTTCAGTTTTTCTCTAATTCGATTGTTCAAGTGATCTGTAAACATATATTCATGGAAATCTAGCCTTTTCAATATCAAAATTTAAATGAATATAATTAAATAATAAAATCGTCTTTATATTTTTTCAGACGAAGAATGCAATTTGCCTCTACTTGACAGAGCTCATTTAACAGCAACTACATCTCTGTCTGAACGGGGGCCGAAAAATGCTAGACTTAATGGTAAAGTCAGTTATTGCTTCTATCCACATACAACAATAAGTTCTAATTCATAAGACTGTTGTATTCAACTGGTGAATCGTATTAAGCTGATTGGCATTATAATGAAGTTGCTTGAATTATTTTGAATAGTTATTAATCATTTTCTTCTCAGTAGTTCTTGATTCGATGGTTTTTGTATGCCAAGCTTTTTATTTTTGTAAACTAAATTATAGTCCCTGCAGTGCTAAATATCGATCCATTTAAAACATCGTCTTATAATTTTCATTTGCATTCTTTAGGATTTTTGCACTTTTCTAAAATCAAAAAATAATCGAAAGATACTAAATTAAATTTGAATTACCTACCTTAATTTGCATGATGATTATCGATTGATGTTGTATGGTTCAATATCGGATATTGCACTGTTTCCTTTCCAATTGATAGGTGCTTGTAATATCATTAAGAAATTAAACTTTTTTGCTACGTAGGTATTCATTTGTCCATAATTTCAGTTACCTAAAATTGTGGACAATTGAACTGAATAGTTGGTTGTAATATCGGTGTTCTTGCATTTTCAGAAGTCATTTTTTTTCTTTTTTTTTTTTTTTTTGAGAAGTTACATACAATAAAAACGAACCAGAAGTGACTTGTAAAGTTAATATGCCTAATTCCAATCCTTTTCAATACAATATTTTCAGTTCAGCTAGCTAGATTGAATTTTTTTTGTGTTAATGTAATTCATCTGTAATGGATAGCGAAAAATCTCCCTAAATAGTTTTTTAAAAGGACCCTGCACATTTCTTATGGAAATTTGACCGAAAAACAGTTTCCATATGAAAAGTGCGCGGTACTCTATAAAGCCACATCAAATCTTGTAAATACTTTTTTTCCTTATACTCTTCTGCAGGACTATCTGTCAGTTTAGGATCAATATAAATGTCCATTAGGAACATATTAAATGGGTGCACTTATTCAAATAAATGATTCGGCTATATATTATATCACACACCGACTAGTAATTACATCACATACCCGTACTTAATTACAGGCACTTAAGCAGTAGTCTCACTTCGTCTTATATAATTGACGTTGTGCGTCATTGACACATGTGCATTAGAAGTAAAGTGACAACAACGTGCATGCAGAATGTGTGAAGGACATGAATATTACCAA
Organism: Belonocnema kinseyi; assembly: GCF_010883055.1. NCBI lineage: Eukaryota > Metazoa > Arthropoda > Insecta > Hymenoptera > Cynipidae > Belonocnema > Belonocnema kinseyi. The sequence goes on from NC_046663.1 coordinate 137,737,630, forward strand.
CATTTTATATTCCCTAATGTTACCGAAATTCACTTGGCCGAAGAATAATTTTCATATATTCGAATTATCGATTCATCTCGGTTTTACAGAATAAAATTCGAAAATATTTCAAGTGTGAATGATAATTTTTCTATAAGTTGGGTTTTTAATATTCTATTGTCTAAAAAAAATCAAATTTGTATCCTTGGAACAGAGTGTAAAAAATGAAATCGATTTTTGAAATCGATCTCTGATAAATTTGCTTTAAAGTTTAAAGTAGACGGGAAAAGCTAATCAAAACCATGTCCACCCCCCTCCCCAATTTTGAACGTTATCGAGAATTTTTCCAGTTTACCAATTAATAAAATAGGTATTGCCATTGAAGAATTTCTAAAAAGTTCCATAAATATTGTCATGAATTATTCGTTATATTAAAAAACACACTTCAAGTTCAAAAACATTTTTGTAGTGAGTAAATATTATTAAAAATTCGACATTTGACTCAAGTTTGAAGTGGTGGAGGAGTACTTGGCAACGTCGCAACTATTCAAACCGAATGCAGGAATGCCACGGGAAGGCCCGACGCAGTGTTTTATTGAATTTTTTAATTGTAATATTTTCAATGCATGATCTTATAGGTTACTTGATATTGCATTTTTTTTTCTCCATGGGACAAAGTTGTAACTTTCTTCGTTTTTGAAATCATGAGAAAAAGACAGATGTTTGCATAATTTTTCAGTTAAATTGTACTTGAATTGATCTAGTTGTTCTTGAAGTAAGAGGTTTTTATTGTTTCGCGCGGTGCCATGAGATTGAATTCTCTTGTTTTTTATGTTTAGCCTTCGATGATCGCAACTATATATTATTTGCTCTTATATTTCCAAAATCCATACAAAATCAAAAGTCTATACCTTCATGGCAGTCTGATTCGTAGCTGCAAATTTAACCTCATGGCACCGAAAAATACAATAAAACCCTCGTATTTCATAAACAGCTAGGTCAATTTAAGCAAAAATTTTTAACATATTTAAACGTTCTTTGTGCGCTTACCTACAAGAAGATGAATAACTTCATTTTATGAAAGAAAAGATAAACTACAAGTAATCTCGCGTTGATTTGTACAGATCATTAATCATTATGTTCAATGTGTAACTCTGGAATCTGTCAGTTAAACGCGAAATTTGTCCCGTACAACAACTACTTTGAAATTCAACGAATTCAAGATCAAAATTTGTGACTTTCAGGCAAAATTCCGGTCCTTCTACAGCGCAAGTGGAAAACCTTTTGATTTGATTTTTTAGCTAATTCAAGCTTGGTCTGGAACCAGCTCTTGATAAGTGAGTCGACGTGTACACCTTCTCTGAAATTGTATTGAATATTCCTATAAACCCCATTACCCCCTTTACCAGAGTGAGATGTCAAGTCCCCTCGGTGATACGTGCCGTTTTTAAAATTGTTCAGTGACATCTTTACTAGTTCCAAAAATTCACAAGACAGGTGCCCCACTTAGGCCGATCATTGCAACATTCAACAAAAATATCATTGAAAATAACATTGAAGCTCCTAAATCAAGAGTGCTTAACAGCTTCGATTTAGTGAAGAAAATGAGGAATTTCAGGATCCCGGCAAATTATGTCTTCGCATCATTAGATGTGGTTTCCCTTTTTACAAATGTGCCGAAAGAAAAGGCAGTCGAGGCGGTTCGTAGTAGGTGGAATCAAATTAGCAAAAAAACAAAAATTCCATGGACAGATTTTGAGGAAGGACTTCGGTTATGTCGACGAAATATTAATAGCTCTTCCGAAAAACGAAGTAGAAAACGTACTAAAATTTTTTCATTGAAATGATTATGAGATTAAATTCACGCTAGAGAAGGAACACAATAGGGCGATAAACTTTCTGGATGTAACTCTTCACAGGAATGACGTTCAAGAAATAAAGTGTAATTGGTCTGGTAGATGCCTAAATTTTGATTCAAATCACCCACAAATGTACAAAAAAGTGTAGTTTTTAATATGGTTGACAGAGCCATTCTTCTTTTGGATAAACAGTATCATCAAGAAAATTTGCGATTAGTGGAAGGCACACTTCGCGACAATTTTTACCGGGAAAAATTTGTTATAGATAATATAAATTTCAGATTGAATATTTTGGCCCAAAATGAACAACGTAGAGTAGACGAAATAGTTCAATACCTGGAAATTAGGTCTTTTATTAGCATTCCATATGTTGAAGGTCTATCTGAGCGAATTGCGAGAGTTCTCGGGCATTATGACATAACTACGGCGTTTAAAAACAAAAAAAATCTTACGTCGGACCTGAGACCCACTAAAGATAAATTAAATAATTTGCAAAATAGCGTTATTGTTTATGGCATTTGGTGCAAAGGTCAAAATTGCAAAGTGGTTTACATAGGCCAAACTAAACGTCCGTTAGGAGTAAGGGTTAAAGAACACAAGAAAGATATAAAAAAGGTCCCAAATAAACGGACAGTGTTCACTAAGTATAGTATTGCGAAAGATAATTTTTTCGATTTTGATAACGCGAAAATTCCTGCGAATGAATGTCACTATCGCATACGTCTGATGTTGGAAATGTGTCATATCGCTGGTAATGAGAATGCTGTCAATTTAAGAATCGACGTGGAAAAACTGTCAAATATATACTATCCTTTTGTAAAGAGAAACAAATTTTGAGAACACGTGGTCATTATGGTTGTCGCCTAGTAAAGGAAACCGGCAATCGGTCATCTCAATTTTCAGGTAGAATTACGGCCACAGCCTTTTTGATAACTTAAGCACCGTTCCTTTGAACCCCGTAAGTTGTAAAATTGGAGGACCTCTGTGAATACTGTTTCAGTTTTCTTCGTGATTCAAAGCGGAGCGGATTTCTAATTTTCTTTATGTCGAAAACTATGATTTTTATATTTACAGAAATTTTGTTTTATAAAAAATTTCAATCGTTGATTTTGTGTTTTTTTTCATTAACTTCATCTCAAATTTTAAGTGTGTGTCTCTGTGCGACTTTGTTGTGATTTTTGTGTTTGTGGGATTACAAAGTGATTTACTTACCCGCGATCACCTCATCCTTCTACGACGGAACGAGACGACCACAAAGAGTGAGTTGACGGTGAAAGAGAGAGAGAGAGAGAGAGAGAGAGAGAGAGAAGGAGAGAGAGAAGGAGAGAGAGAAGGAGAGAGAGAGAGGAGCTGTACGACATATAAATACTAAGTTTATGCATGAAAACACATTTTTTTACCAAATACTGAATGCCAAACCTTTACTTTTAATTTCATTTATTAATAGGTATGAATATATATAACTTGGTTAAATCTTATATCTGGCACTGAGGAGGACTCCTATCCGTGGTCGAAACGTTTGCCAATCTAATAATTTAAGAAATGCATGTTTTATAATTAAGTATTTTCATAAGACCCCAATGCCAATGAAAAATTTCTTCAAGCAAATTTAATAATTGGGTAAATTAAATCGGACATCTTTCAAAACACTAGTAAAGATGTCACTGAACAATGATACAAAAATAGTTGTTCTTAAAAATGTACAGTACGATTTTTTTCATTCTCGGCTTAAAATAACTAAAGGGCTACCTCGAAATGCGCAAAACCGAGAAACAGCATTTAATCCCTTTGGGTTCAAAATGAACATGATGGAAGAAAAAATAAATCTCATCTAAGTTGAGATTCAAACTTGCTTTTTTTTACACCTTTTAGTAGTATATGGCTGTATTTTCTATTAAATTTATGAAAATACCGCGCTTTCTATCCTACTTAAAGCAGTGTACTGCTATAGATGTAAAGTATCCAATAATGTAAGTAAATTACATTTAAAAATAAATATGTATGTATAAAGAAACAAAATGTGTTATAATTACAAATTTAAATATTGAGGATAGAAAAGGGGTGAAGGGGCGGCATAAAAATGTTTACACACAGGCGGCCGAATGTTCAAGAACCACCCTGCTAACCATAAACAATGTGATGCACCGCACAGAAGATTCGTAAACAACTACCAAATTTTCCGCACGCAAAATTTAAATATCTCGGTGTGCAAATTTCTTTTTTCTTTTTTTTAAAGATTAAATATCATTAGTTTTCTCCAGGCATGAACTCTAAGAAAGTAATCAAGTTGACTTCAACTTCCGAGTTGGCTGTGCGAAATTAAATACAGTTCATTGGATCGAAATTTATAATCGCCAGTTGGTATAAAATTATTCAAATGTCGTGGTCGTCTTATGGAATTCAATGGCATTGGTGTACTTCAAATCATAACTCGCCGGATAGAATTAAATTGTTTTGAATTTTCGAGTTTCTCTCAAGGTATTAAACAGTATTAAGTTGACTTCAATGGTCATCGTCTAATCATAATTAGAACGTATACACTAGGGTGGTCGAAAAATGCATGGCAAATTTTTTTTTTATGCTAGAGGGCAACGATCCACCATTTTATTCCAAATCCGAAATAAGAAATTCCCTAATTTTTAATTTTTTTTTTAATTTTAACAGGTGCCGGGTTTGACTTGAAATAGTTTCCCATGTAAAATGCATGGGGAAAAATCACTTTTGAGTTTTTAGAATAATTTCTTAGGGTTTGAAAAAATGTGACGGGAAAGTATGGGGGCCTGTAGAGAATTATCCAACGAAGAATTTCATCTATTAGATATATGGGTTTGACACCCCTACCACACCCCCACAAGTACCTGAAAACTACCCTTAAAACCAAAAATGACAATTTTTCATGAAATCGACCTGTTGAACATGGTATTCTCGTATTTTTTTCTTAAAATTATTAATATGGGTCTAGTGGATATAATTGTTAACATATATTGTTATAAGTAGATAATTTGTTAATTAATTTTCAATTGTTTAAACAAATAGAATTTATTTAAATATTTTTTTTTTGAAAATTCGTTTTCCCCCTTAAAAATTATCACTATTAGTCTAATAAAATATTTACGTTGGTTAATTAATGTTTTATTATTCAAACAAATGGGATTTGTTGAAACAATTTTTTTCGAAATTTCGTTATGATTACTTAAATATTACTTAAATATTACTGATAAATTAATTATTAATTAGTTATTAATTATTGCTGATAAATATTCCACTAGACCAACAGTAATAATGTTTATTTGAAAAAAACGAAATGAAATTATTCAAACAAATTCCTTTTGTTTAAATATTTGAAAATGAATGCCCTATTGTTAATAAATATTTCACTAGACCAATAGTAATCATTTTTAGGGGAAAAACGAACTTAAAAAAAAATTATGTAAACAAATTCCATTTGTTTAAACAAATAAAAATGAATGAACTAATGTTACTAAATATTCCACTAGACTAACAGTAATAATTTTAAGGGGAAAAAAAATAAATGTTCGAAAAAATATTCAAACAAATTCCATTTGTTTAAATTATTAAAATTTAATTAAACAACGATAATAAATATTCCATTAGACTAATATTAATAATCTTAAGTAAAAAAGACCATCAAACAGTCCTCAAAATGTCGACTTCATGAAGAATTTACATTTTTTGTTTTAATGGTAGTTTTCATGTACTCGTGGGGGTGTGTTAGGGGTGTCAAACCCATATTAACGATATATGAAATTCTTCGTTGGATAATTCTCTACAGGCCCCCATACTTTTCCATCACATTTTTTAAACGCTAAAAAATTATTCCAAAAACTCAGAAAAGTCATTTTTCCCAATGCATTTTACATTGGAAACTTCAAGACAAAACCGACACCTGTTAAAATCGAAAAATAAAAAATTAGGGAATATCTTTTTTCGGATTTGGTTTTAAATTGTGGGGATCGTTGCCTTCTAAAAAATAAAAGCCTTTTTGAGCCACCCTAATATACACTTTTCCCCTTATTCATCACATTAAATGGGATTGAAATGGAACACAATGCTTTTATGTTCGGGAGAAATAGATGTAGAAGATAAGAATGTGTAACTGACAATAACCTAAAATTGAAGCGGTCTCGGATGCGGATTGTGATAAAAAAATTCGATTTTTAGTTTAAAAAGAAATAAATAAAAACATGCTCCCGAGATCTTGAGTTTGTGAATATGGGTAAACAAAGGTTGATATAAAAGTTAACCAGTTCTGAGAATATCGACCGAGAATGCCGACGCTAGAATTTCAAAAGTTTTGAAAATCAGTTTGCGTTAGTGATTAAAAAGAGAATTTTTGATTTTGTACATAAATAAAAGAAATTCTTTCGAGTTATGTGGGTGTTGAATGATAATACAAAAATTGGGATCCCAAAAAGTTATTTAGTTCGGAGGGAATGAAATTTTTATGTGACGGGGTCGCGGTTTAATCGACTGTTTTTCTCTTTTTTGCTCTTAAAAGTAAAAAAATGTGATTTTTTTTTATTAAATTTGACATTACTTAGAATAAATTTTGTTGGTGAATAAAAACCAAACGGGTTACATCTCAAAAACTGCGCATTTTTTGAAAAAATAGAAGAAAATCTGAAAAGTTTTCAAGTTTTAGGTCAGGATATCAGTATTATTTTCATTTAAAATGTCAAAATGTCCCTTAGCATTTTGAATTATTGAATTTCGGTGAACTTAAGGGCATGTGATACTTAGAAAAAAATTGTCGCTCACCAGTTTTAGATTCCCCCGGATTTTTTTCTAGAATAATAAATATTTTGTCTTAAAAATTTGGGAAATGTTAGCGAACATGCTGACGGACGTCCCCACACACTTTTTTTGTAGGTTAATTCCAAAAAGTTTTAATTTAGCAAAATGTGATTAATTTGCAGAGCGCTTAGGAATTAGTACCGATTTTTTCAGTGTAGAGTCCCCCGGATTTTTTCCTAGGATAAGAAATATTTTTTCTTCAAAATCTGGGAAATGATAGCGAAAATGCCAACGGACGTCCCTGCACACTTCTTTTGTGTTTTTCTTTTCAACAAAGTTTTGATGTTGCTAACAACGTGTGTATATTTCGAGGTTATGTATTTTACAATTCTCCCGAGCGTTACTTCCAAAGTACACAATATTTTTAGCCGAAAACTTTGGACTTACAAATAAACATAGTAACTAATCTGCCCGAACTAACCTTGTTTGCAGGCAATCAAAAAAGTTTATTTCATAAATAATTTCCTAATTATCGGAAAGGCAGACATGAAAAACGACATAGCCTCAAAATAATGCACATACATAAATTTTTTATTAAGCACAATACATTTTTTTGTTATCCCTCAAAAAAGAGAGAGTGATTAATAGAGAAAGGAATCAATGGAGACATAACTATGGATGAATGGAAGTTGAATTTCAAGAAATTGTGATGAAGGCTGCATATCCAGCAAGGATGGGGGGGGGGGGCAGAAAAACAAGGAGGGAGGTAGGGAAGGTGAGAATGAGGAGACCAGAGAGGAGTTAAATCAAGAAATTTAGAAGTTAAAAAGGAAGAAGGCAACAGGAGAGGATGGGATGGAGAATGAAGCGTTAAAGTCTGATAGAAGAAGGGTTACAGAAGATGTTTAGGAAGATGTAGAGTATGGAGAGGATAAGGATGGCCTAAGGAGTGAAGAACCGGTTCGGTAGTTCCTTTATTAAAGTATTCCACACAATTAAACAGGATTTAGGAACGGGATGGGGACAGGGGATAGTATTTTTGTTTTGAATTATCTAGTCAACAGGAACCTGGGGCAGAAGAAAGGAAAACTGGTCGCATGTTTCGTAGATTTTAAGGCAGATTTTTTCGACTGGGCGAATAGGAAAGTTTTATGGAAGGCAATGCAAGAAAGGGAGGTGGGAAGAAGAGCTGATTGAGAGGATAAAGGAGGGCGCTCAGGCAAGGATGCCCGCTAAGCCCGTTGTTATTTAGCATATTGTTAGCAGATCTAGGAAATAAGAGAATATACTCGTTAGCGTACAAACAGAGGAATTTTGTTATTTGTGATTCTGGTTCGAAGCGAGAGGTGGAAATGATCTGCAGGTAAGGGAAAAAGATGAAAAGTGCGAATAAGGTAATGGGTTAAGTACGGGAGATTGGGAAGAGAAGATTCAAGAGTATAGGAAGATAGGAGTACGGATGTTTTAATTCACTGGTATGATCATTGATTTGTTATAGAGTGGAGATTTGGGATTCATAGGAGTACAAAAACGTAGAAAATATTCAAAAGAAATTTCTGATGGGGGTTATGGGAGTATTAATTGTTCAGTAACTATTTAATTAGTTTTATATTTTCGAACCTCAAAAATAATCATCGACACCCCAAAATGAATTTTGATTATTCGTGAAATGAACAAATGAACATAACTATAAAATGTCGAAGGTATTCCTTTTCGACGAAAAATTGCTCTTTTCTTCCAAAAACACCCTTAGTTATATAGAATGTTTTTTATTGTCTTAAGTAATTGAATGAGATATTATTTCTTACGAATAATTTTGATAAATTCTTTTATATTCAAAATAAATACAGGTGTCCTTTAATAAATGTGAGGTGTCGTTTAGGGAAAATATGGTGTCTCTCTGCCTTTGAATAAATGATTTTAACATAAAAAGCTGCCATTATACATGAATTAATATTCGTCGCCAGACAGTAAACACATAAATTAATATTATTATTTTTCTTAAAAGTTTTGCTTAAGTTATCGGTATATTTCTCGTATATTTTCAGAGCTCCCGTTTAAAAACTAAATAGCAAATAAATCTTAAATTTTTACGGAATCTCTGTGTTTTGTCATACCGTTTCTCAAATTTTAGAAAACAGCTTGAGTAAATATTAGCCGTTAAGGTAAAACATTTTGCATATTGGATGCCTTAGGATAAGTAGATGCTAATTTTAATTTTAATTGTCTCAACTTCGAAATAGTCAACCTCTTTCTAATTTGACAGGCTTATTAAAGCTTATTAAAGCTTATTAAAGCTTATTAAATTACGCGTCAAATGAGCCCCAATACATATATTTTTGACATTTTGGAGAGAATACAGAACGTGAGAAGTTTGTGAACAAAATAAAGATTTTCTCAAATTTTGTACCTCGACTTGAATTTTATCATAAACTAGGAAAATTGTTCTAAAAATCTGAACATTATATGATATGGAGTCTAAAATCTTATCTTTAAGAAAAAATAGATACAGGGTGCGCCATCTGAATTGGGTCAATGTAATGATTGAATAACTTTGACAATTTTCAAGCGATTGGCTTTATCAATACCGTTTAGTAAACTTTGATCCAGTACAATTTCAACCATCTATCGATATATGGTACAACGAAAGAACGTGCCGAAATAGTGTCGCTTTACATTGAAAATAATCGGTCAGTTGTGTTAACCCAGCGTGCATATCGCCGAAAATATCGTGACCGTTCTGCAC
>NC_046663.1:137747068-137749083 GCF_010883055.1 Belonocnema kinseyi
GACTGCACCGGACTTTTTTTTGTGGGGATTTTTGAAGAGCAAGGTTTATGCTAACAAGCCGAAGACCATAGAAGAGCTTAAAGACAACATTCAAGCTGAAATCGCAGCTATATCGCCCGAGATGCTGGAAAATGTGATGGAAAATGCGAAAAAAAGAGCTCACTATTGTATTAAAAATAAAGGAGGCCACTTGGACGATATTGTTTTTGGAAGTTAGCCAAGAAAATTGTAAAAAGGTTGTCGTAATAATAAAAAAAAATTTTTTGAAATTCATTGATAACTGTCAAAGTTATTCAATCTTTACATTGACCCAATTCAGATGGCGCACCCTGTATTTAAAAAATCTTTAAAGGTTCCTGAGATTCGATTAAAAATATTAATTCGTATCTGAGTCGAGTTTTAGTCATCGATCACGGCTCTCGGTCAGTCTGCTTCGTTGAGGCCGGACCGAATAGGCCGCAAACTTACGTCGCCCTTGCATGGGGCCCTCTTATACTTCTGATTCATTAATATTCTATTTGATCAGGAATTAAAGTAAACTGTTTATCATTATTTTATTGGTTAATATGGGGTTAATATTGGATTTTAAAAATTGTAAAAAATTGTAAATTACAATAATTATTTTTTTAAATTTACAATAATTTGAAATAGAAATTACTGATGAACTGAATTAAAAGTATAAGTCGGCCCCATTTACGCGCCACCTCTGTGCGTGGCATGGTCGTTCATACCTAAAAGAAGGAGGCGAGCAGCAAATCGGCCGACAGCCGTGATCGTTGACTAAAACTCAACTCAGATACGATTGAATATTTTTAATCGTTTCTCGGGAGCCAATGAATATTTTTCAAGTTTTTTTGTCGCTTTAATTATGGATAAGATTTCAGGCTCTATGTCATATAATGTTCAGATTTTTGAAACAATTTTCCTATGTTACACTAAAATTTAAAGTCGAGGTACAAAATTGGAGAAAATATTGAATTTTTTTAAAAACTTCTCACGTGCTGTATTCTCTTCGAAAGCTCAAAAAGATATCTGTTAGGCACCGTTATTTCATAAGTTTTCCAACTATTTAAAAAAAATTCCTATCTCTTCTTTTCATCCAGTTCTCGTGGTTCAAAGTCAGAATTGATTTTTAATAGTGCTCGCGTCAATCGTGCTGACAATTTCCGACGGTAGTATAAGTGGGTCCTTGTTTAAGAATTATGAGCGTTTAAAAATCACGGTCGCCGCTGCTGCCGAAGGTCTACCGAATCGCGTTCTGCCACATTCACGAAGCGCCGCCAATCATTCCCAATCATTTAACTATTTTGTACTAACTAACTATTTAACTTTGTTTAAAATGCAAGAAAAAAATGTCGGCAAAAACTTTTGAACCAGTGCCATCGTTATCTCTAGAGAGGCCTTTTACCGCTGTTCTGGGTGGCGTTTGGTGAATGTAACTGTGCGCGACTCTGTAGACCCTAGGCCGCCGCGGCGACCGTGATTTTTAAACACATATTTCTTAAACAAGGGCCCACTTACAAAGAAGCCGGTTAAACTTTCTAATTATTTTTGACGTACTACCAATTGGTGATAGTCTCGTCGCAAAGTCAATGTCGCAGAGGAGGCCTTCTCCTTGTTCGTCCAAAACATATCAATCCGAATCCCTGTGGGCACCATCCCCATAGTCACTTGAAACACATACACAAACATCAGTTTACACCATTGAGTCATTTCCCTTTCGGGGTAGGCGTGACTCGTTCGGTGGGGAAAGGAGTAATGTGGGGAAGGGATAGAGAATTTTCAGATTGATCCAGAATTTTCGTGTTATTTATGTAAATAACACGTTCGTTCCGCAACACTGTTCCGACCCAGGTTGCTGATCAATCTCTCTAGCAATCACCCCAAGTGAAGATCCTCACAAAGTCGTTATGTACCAGGTGTATACATATGAAACCGGTATTTTTTCAAGAAAAAAACACATTTATTTCAAGAGAATGATAACGAATATTTTATTCAAAGTATGCGCCCTCGCT
>NC_046663.1:137749183-137752830 GCF_010883055.1 Belonocnema kinseyi
TACGCCAATTAGCACAAATGGTAAGTTCCGACAGTGCCTACAAGTGTGCCTACTGGCCGCTAGATGGCAATACCGGTTTCATATGTATACACCTGGTAAGGTTCCCCACTTGGGTCCATTAGTGGCCAAGGTCTTTTGTTTCAGGCGTCATTCACTCTACGGACACTCTTTTTATTAACTATTTGCCGCAATACTTTTCTGTCCTGGCATACTTCTCTAGCTTTTTTTATGATCATGCATTTTTTCATGCAAGCTCTCGTGTTTCTGTGACTTCTTATGTCTCTTCTAACTAGAGTCTCATTCACACATTCTAACCATTCTTTCCGCGGTCTACCTCTGGGCACGCTGCATTTACTTTACCTTGATACACTTGTTTCGTTAGTCGTTCATTTGGCATTCTCTCAACATGTCCGAACCATCTTAACCGATTTCTTTCCCATGTGTCTACTTGCGTCTCTTCTGAACCACATTCTTTTAGAATTGTCTCGTTACTGACTTTATCCATCAGAGTTTTCCCGCATATTATGCGCATGAATCTCATGTCAATTGCATTAATTTTACTCTTATCTTTTTCTTGATAAGTCCATGTCTCGCTACCGTATAGTACAGTCGGTACAAATATAGAATTATATATTGGCATTTTAGCTTTGATATATTTTTACTTCTGATAAAGGGACCTTCTCTACCAATAACCTTCTTACCTTCGTTTATGCGTCTATCTAATTCCTCATCTATCTTCTCGTCCCTAGTAAATAAGCTACCAAGGTATACGAACTTATCAACTTGTTCAATTTTCTTATCGTTTAATAAAATATTGCATAGTGTTTTCTCACTCTTTCCTTCGAACACCATAGTTTTTGTTTTATTTGCGTTAATTTTGTGGCCCATGCTCTTCATGCTTGCATCTAGTTTATTCAACATTCTTTGTAAGTCTTCGATTGACTGCCATAACAACCTTATCATCTGCGAACGCTAACCCACGCACCCTTACTGTTTCGAGATCCACAACCTCTTCGTCGAAAAGAGCCATTCTTAAAGACTTGCCCATAAATAATATGAATAACCATGAAGACATAACGCATCCTTGTCTAACTCCTTGAATAATATCGAAACAGTCACTCAATTTCCCATTCACCCTTACAGTCGCTTTGCTACCCGTATATATTGTTTTTATAGCTTGTAGGATCCATCCATTGATTCCATACTCTTTCAGGACTTCCTAAAGTTTACTTCTATCTACCTTGTCAAAAGCTTTTTCTAGGTCAACAAATGCACAGAAAACTTTTTTTCCTACTCTCAAACTTTTTTCTGTTATTTGCCTTAAGCTAAATATTTGATCCGTACATGACCTTCCTGGCATAAACCCACTTTGGACTTCCCAAATCGTTGTTTTTGTTATTTTTATTACCCTACGAATAAGTATTTTTGAGTACATTTTACTTACGGTACTTAATAAGCTAATCCCTCTGTAATTATTGCAGTCGCTTTTGTCTTCCTTTCTTTTGTATATTGGTACGATAATCGCTTTTTTCCAAACATCTGGGACGTCTCCCACCTCGAAACATGAATTTATCAATTCGCACAGTCTATGTGGTATGTACTCGCTGCCATGTTTAAGAATTTCAGTATGAATACCGTCTACACCGGCAGCCTTACCGTTTTTCAAGTTCTTAATTATATCCCTAACCTCAGTGGCACAGACTTTCTCAATTGAGTTTTCTATCGCATTGTGTTCAACATCGCAGTTATGGTGTCCTATAGCTTTATCTCCGAATTGTCCCCTAAAATAGTCTCTGAAAGCATCTAGTATTCCGTCTGCATCATATACCATTTCCCCCTACTACTTCTCATGTTGACAAATTCTGTACTTTTGTTTCCTTTCATTTTTTTATAAAGCAGTTCCTTGCTTCCTTCAAAGTCGTTTTGTGTTTTCATCTCTTCTTCTGCTTTAATTGTATCTTTATGTTCCTTAAGTAATCGTTTGAGTATTCTCTTTTTGTGTCTGTAATCATTTATACGTCCATTTCTTTCTTCATTGCTAAGACCTGCGATGTTCAAAGTTCTTCTGTACGTTTTTCTCTTTGCTTTTTGGACAGCCTGAATTTCATCATTCCATCATGCATCACCAGATATTTTTCCTACAACCGCGGTACCATACACTTCGATCGCACATCTAACAATGATATCCTGGAACTTTGTCCATGCTCCCTCTATATCTTTATTTTTTATAAGGTCCTCCCATGTTGCCCTATCTATGCTTTCTATTATCTTATTTTGGAAATCTATTCGCACATCCTGTTTCTGTAGATTCTCAATTTTGATGCGCGTTTGTTTTGTTTTCTTGGTTCTCTTTTTTCTCCACCCCCGACCTAAGTTAATTTTTGAGATCAGAAGGTAATGATCAGTATTGCATTCAGGACCCCTTATGACCCTTGTATCTTTGACTAACTCACTTAGTCTTTCATCCGCAACTACAGAGTCAATTATACTGTGGCCATTTCCTTTAGACCAGGTGTACATGTGGATCATTTTATGCCTAAACCAAGTATTTGTAATAAACAGACCCCTTTCTAAGCATAGACCAACTAATTTATCTCCGTTATAGTTTGTTCTTGGATCCCCAAAATTACCTAATACTTTTTCTTGATCCTGATTTTGGATGCCTACCCATCCATTCATATCTCCTAGCAGAATAATTCTTTCAAAACGATCGCAAATATTTATTATGCCATTTAAAGTGTCCTAGAAGGTGTCTTTTACTTCACTGGGATTACTGTCAACTGGTGCGTAGCATGCTATGATATGGTAAATAATCTTTTGTTTCCTACTTTCATTCTAACCCACAGCAGTCTTTGAGATACGAAATCATGCTCATTCTCAATCATTGCTCTTTCATTCAAAATCATACCTACTCCTTGCCTACCATGTGATTCAATATCTACTCCTGACCATATTTCAAATCCGCCTTTCAACATGATGTTTTCTATGTCTCTACTTTCGCATCCCTGTTTCTTTGTTTCAGGCACATATAAAATATCTAGTTTCCTTATATACATAGTTTCCAGCAATTCTTTTATCTTGAGATCATTCACTCCCCTAGCATTCCAAGCACCTAGCCTCCATTCGTCGCCTGAAACTTGACCTTCACATTTACCTTGTGCATGCCTTTTGTCAATTAAAGTTCCATTCCTTTCCGAGGCCAGTTTATTGTTTGTATTATCCATTATTTATATTATACGCCCAACCACCACCTTTATGCTGTAAGTTTATTTTGCGAGTCGAAATCATGTCCAAGTTTAGTAGAAATTCGTCATATGGTGGAGATTATATTTGTAACCTCAGTCCCACCAAACTTCAGTTAATAAGGGAGGTTTGGAAGGGTTGGGGGAGGGGGCAGGACTGGATCCCAGAGTGTCGTCTTGGGTTTATATGTTTATGCTGAGAAGGTCACCAGCCTTCAGCAGCGTTGTATTAGATGGGAGTTCATGTGATCCTATTTGTTAATACCCGGCTGTCCTCTGGACACGACACCAAAAACTTTTATATGTATATATAAATAAAAATTTGTCATAAGGACAACCGCAGGATTTCGCCGGGAGCGGGTGCTAATCTGAAAAATTGCACCCGCTTCCAGCGAAATCGCGGTA